>NC_134486.1:331530633-331830633 GCF_040206685.1 Ascaphus truei
TAAATTCGGCTTCAGTGGACCCTTCCTAGAGGGGGTCAAAGCTTTATACCAGAACCCATCAGCATTTGTGAAGCTCCCGGGTGGAAGCTCAGTCCCCATAAAAATAAGGAACGGTACGAGACAGGGTTGCCCCTTGTCCCCACTCCTCTTTACCCTAACGATCGAACCCCTCGCAGCAACAATTCGAAAAGACCAAAATATAAAGGGTATTAGGATAGGAGACAGGGAGTATAAGATCTCGCTATTTGCGGACGATGTGATTTTATCCCTGTCCTCTCCCTTGATGACCCTCCCTAACCTTCAGTACCAACTTGAAAAATGTGGCCAGGTGTCGGGGTATAAAATCAATAGCGACAAATCTGAAGCCCTGAATCTCTCTCTGACACCCTCAGAAGTAAAACTTTTGCAAGCAAATTTTAGTTACAAATGGAGCTCCAATAGTATTAAGTACCTCGGGATCAAAATTGCGAATTGCTATGGAGCGCTGGATAAACACAACTTCCCCCCGCTGTTTGCGGAAATTAAAAAGGATCTCCAGAGCTGGAATGAATACCCAAATTTCGTGGCTAGGAAGAGTGGCGTCTGTAAAGATGAACATTCTACCTAGACTACTGTACTTTTTCCAGACGTTGCCAGATCCATGTCCCCGGTCGCAGACCTGAAAAATATACAAAACAGAATTTTCCAATTCATATGGAACTATAAAAAGCCTAGAGTAGCCAGGTCAATCATGATGGCACCGAGGGAGTGTGGAGGCCTGGGAGTACCGGATAAACTTAAATATTACCAAGCAGCCAATTTAAAACAGGCGGTGACTTGGAACAATGATCCAGCGTCCTGCTGCTGGTTGGAGATTGAGACCTCCTACGTCTCTCCCTTCGCTCTCCCGGCCCTATTGTGGTCTGGGGGGGGAGAGGAGATAGTGTCGGGCAAGACAAGCCTGGGAGCTATGAGATGCACATGGAGGATATGGTCTAAGTCTAAAACTAAATATAGTTTAACATCTTCCCCTTCAGAAAACACTCATCTATTCGGCAACCCGGATTTCCCCCGGGTTGCGACCCCAAGGACTTTAAACAATTTAAAAAGGCCAGTATAATAAAGGTTTCCGATTTGATAGACAGGGGAAAGCTCATGTCTTTTCTGAAATACAGAAGAAATACCACCCAGTAGCCCTCCCTATGTTCAGCTTCCTGCAGATCAGACACTTCCTGATGGGAGTTGCTCCCAACTCTAAGTTTGAAAAACCTACTAACTTTGAGAAGCGGTGCGCAGTAGGGGCGTATCGGAAGGGTTTGATCTCAGGACTATATGAGGGGTTAGCACGATCCTTCATACCCGTCAACCATAGCTACATGTTAAAATGGACTGAGGACCTCAATCTAGAGATAGATAGAGATGACTGGGAGGACATTTGGGAAGCAGCAGCTAAAACATCAATTTGTACCACAAAATTTTTATTTCACTGGTACCTCACCCCCGAGTAGGCTGAGCCAGGTCTTCCCGGGTTTGTCCAACCTCTGTTGAAGGGGCTGTGGCCAGAAGGGAGACCTGGTACATATCTGGTGGACGTGCTCTGGTATTCGGCCGTTCTGGAGTATGATTCACTCTCTGGTGGAGGAGACGTTGGGATTAGAGGTCCAGCTGAGTCCACTGACATTCTAATTAGCAAAACCTATGGAGGATTTCCCTAACTCATCTAAAAAACTGGTATCGTTCATCCTAACAGCAGCTCGCTGCACAATTGCTGCAAAATGGAAGCAGATCAAACCGCCTAGCAAACAAATGGTGCTAGCCAGAATAAGGGAGGTCAGATCAATGGAGCTGCTATCAGCTCTTTTGAAACAAGATGTTGATAAATTCAACAGAATCTGGGACGAATGGCCCTACGACTAAAAACAAAAACGCTAGATGTTGGCGTCATTAAGAAACGTTCTGGAACTTGGCCGGGGCATCCGGGCTGGGGTGGCTCCTCCCCCCTCTCATCCTCCTCCTCCCCACACCCATCCCTCCCCTTCACTTCTCTACTTGCTCTCCTTTTTCCATTTCTTCCCCCCTTTAGTCCAACCTTCTATCCCCCTCTTTCTCGTACCAAAGGGGAAACATAGACCTGGCTCCTTGGGTGCGTGCCCGCCCGGCTGGGGGGTGCGTGGCAAGGGGGCATGGTCATTAGATCTGGGAAGAGAACTCTTCTACTGAAATCACTGAAGCTATACCTCTTCCACTTGGCATATAGCCATGTGTTGTGCCGATCTTCCACCCTCTACCTAGATCTGTGATATTTTATCATGTATGCTTCTCCCTGTAAAATCTCAATAAAAAAGAATGAAACAAAAAAATAAATAGTTGTTGAATAAAGCTATTTTTTCACTATAAACGTTCCTGGCATCCACCATTATTGTATCTGCATATCTATGCCCAGCCTGTACTTGCCCAGTACCCTGGTATGAGACACTGAGCACTGCTATGTACAGTATATAGTCAATGTGACGTAAACTCATTTAGAGCTGGGCAAGAAGGGTTAAAATGCTACATACAAAGTCTGTTTGTACTGTAGACTACAAATCCTCATTGGAAATGACAGCATTAATCCTGAATTATGTTTATTTCTTAATGCATAATCAAACCATCTGAAATTTTACACTTCATACTTTTGAAGTATGTGGTTGAATGTTATTGTATATCATAGAATATTGTTATCTGTGCCAGTGCGGGTCCGCTGGCAAAATGTTTGTATTGCATTTGGCCACGCCTGCGTGACCGGCACTTGACTACTGCGCATGCGTGACCGGCACTTGCCCACAGCACATGCACGACTAGCATTTGCCTACCGTGCATGCGCGATCGGCACTTGCTGGCTACACATGCACGTTTGGCACATGCGACCAGCAAGCGGTAGACAAGTGCCAATAGCACATGTGCGGTATACAAGTGACAATCATGCATGCGCAGTAGTCAAGTGCTGGTCAGAAATGCGCTGTAGGCATGTGCCTATTGCACATGCGCAGCTGCAAAAATATGCATTGTTCACCCAAGAAAGTGGGCCACGGCCCCCTAAGCTTTGCCCAGGCAGCCCGGGCTATAGCTACGCCCCGCGTCTGTGTTTTCATCCTGGTCACTTTCTCCAAATTAGTGGTTTTCAATCTGTGTTTGATGTAATCCCATGGTTCTGTGGTGGCGAATATTAAATTCAAGGCAACATTTTTACATTTTTTTTTTTTTTTTTTTTATAACTTAAATTTTATTGAATCAAGACAGCATAAAATACATTACAGAATACTTTTGTCTTGTATGCAAACAATATTTTAACAATTATATAAGTTACATTTTTTAATTTAATAATTATTATTTTTTAACAAATGTAACATTATAATTTATGTTAAATATAGATAGCTCTTAATTTATTTTAAAACGTCCTGTTTTACCACAGCAACAGTACTTTTTATGTATACAGAATAAGTGGACAGGAGTTCTGGAAAAGCACAATATATTTTTATAAGGGTTTTATTTGGTCACAAAACATATTTAATGGGTTCCACGGTTCTTAAAATATTGAATGTATCCCCACAAAGTTTAAAACCTCCCGGTCACGTGACGCGGGAAATTTAAACAATGCAGGGAGATACCGACATCCGATGCCGTGGCCTGTAACTCAGGAAGTAGGGGGTCCCCTAGTAGGGGCTGAATGAATGCGGTTCAGCTCCAGTGACCCCTGCTTCAATACGGTGTTATTAAAATAAAATAAAAATAGCTTCATTATCTTAGCGGCTAGCCGCTGAGATAATGAATTGGTGAAGCCAGAGTAACTGGTTCTTTGGGGTACAAGGGGTGGGTGAAGGGGGTTATTGCCTCATTGTGGCAATGGTGGGATTCAACATTTTTAGCAACAGGTTCTCTCTCACCAGGGGGGGAGGGAGAAGAGAGACAGGGAAGAGAGAGAGCTGGGGGGAAGGAGAGTTAGAGAGCCGGGGGGGAGGGGGTAGAGAAGCGGGGGGGGAGAGAGAGAGAGCCAAGGGGGGAGAGAGCCGGGAGGGGGGAGAGAGCCAGGGGGGAAAGTGAGCCAGGGCAGGGAGAGAGCCAGGGGGGGGGGGGAGAGAGCCAGGGGAGGGGAGGGAGAGAGCCATGGAGATGTTTTGTGTTTATGTTTTTTATTTGTTTTTTTAAAATATTTTATTCAGTTGAACAGGACTGCACGGGGGTGGGGGAGATACCAGAGCCCATTTCACATCTCTCCCTGCCCCCCTCACATCTCACCAAGCCTCCCTCACATCTCCCCCAGCTCCCCTCACATCTCTCCCAGCCCCCTAACATCTCTCCCAGCCGCCTCACATTTCACCCAGCCCTTCACATCTCACCCAGCCCCCCTCACATCTCACCCAGCCCCCCCTCACATCTCACCCAGCCACCCTCACATCTCACCCAGCCCCCCCTAACATCTCACCCAGCCCCCCCTCACATCTCACAGCCCCCTCACATCTCTCACAGCCCCCTCACATCTCACCCAGCCCCTCCCTTCCATGCCTCCCTGGGTGGACACAGGCATGGGGAGGGCTCCCCGGCTTAAGAATAATTAGCCAGTAGTAGAATCTCTTGAATCAGAGCAGGAGCAGCACGGGTAGAGGAGCGCTCTACAGCAGCACACATGAAGTTCCAGGTCAGGATGCTATATGGCGCACCTCCCCTGCAGTCCTGCTCTGACTCTCACTCAAGTGATTCTACTACCGGCTAATACTTTAAGCTCGCTGCCGCATACCATCTCCCGCTTGTCGCTGCCCCATACCATCTTCCACTGCCGCATATCATCTCCCCCTGCTGCCTGTTAAGTACCGGTTCGTCGAACGTCAGAAATCCTAGGAACAGGTTTGCACGAACCGATGCGAACCGGCTGAATCCCACCACTGCATTGTTGGAGGTTTCCTCCCACCTTCCTCTTTGAAGTCACTCTTCAATCAATAGAGGATGATGGACATTTTCACATCAGGCTGTTGAGCAGTGCGTCGTGGTTCAAGAGTTAGTGCAGCAGTAGGGCGAGGGTGAATCCAGCAAAGGCAAGAAACACATTGATTGTATTTTATTTAATTGTGTATTTTTTTAGTTCGCCCATTGACTGCCAATGTCTTTATCTATGCCCCTTTCTGGGTATAGATAAACACAATGACAAGCAATGCATTTTTGAAATATGTTTGTTTTATTTCATTGTAATATATTGTATTTTTTGTTATTTATTTTTAGGTTTCCCATTCATTGTCATTGTGGGAATGGTTTACCACGGTCACAATCAATGGGTTTATTGTCAAATGCTTGTTTTTATTTAAATGTTATGTGATTTATTTTGTGGCTCATATTTTTTAGGTTCCCCATTCATTGCCATTGTGGCAATCCATGACCATATTGTGGACATGGTTTAAATCAGTAACAATCAATGGGTTATTGGCAAGTGTACTGTTATGCCAATGCTATTTTATTTTGTATTTATTTTGTTTTGCAAACAAATAGGCAAACGTGCTATTAGCCATTTTTGGCCACTAGTTCCTTTGTGTGGTGATGGGGGTAGAGATTTTTAATGTCCAAATGAGCAAGTATTCAGATCTGGATAATAGGGATTTTGTCCAATACTGTACTGTATGTTTTAGAGGGGGGCTGTTGGGGGTAGAGGGGGTGGGTATTAGGGTACCCATTCATTGCCATTTGGGTTATCTTTGCTCCCATTGAGGGCATAGGTAATCATGCTGACAATAAATGGGTGTATTGGCTAGTATTGGTGTTTGTATAATATTTTTATGTTTATTGGGGGTAGAGGGAGTAGATGAAGGTGGTGTTTGGCTCGTGGTGGGTGTTTAGGCCTACCGGGTGGGTAGTGAGACGGGTTAACCCCTTCATTAACTTAGAGGTAGTAACCGCTTAGGTATTGAAGTGGTTAACTCCTCCTGCAAGAACACCCACCACGGGCAAAATACCAACTTCACCCACCCCCTCTACCCCCAATAAACCGGGCACTGGTATTTACCCCCTTCATTACCTTAGCGCTAAGGCAATTAAGCTGCGGGTAAATGTATTTTTATTACATAGGATTGAAACTTAGGGTCTCCGGAGCTGGTCACACCGTGGATCCCATTTTCGCCACCGTTGAGGTGAATAGAATAGCAAGATATTTAAAAAAATGCGAGATTGAGCATTTTTTTTTAGCTCTCGCACAGTATTGTATCAGAAAGAAGCACTTCTCATTCTCTCTCTCTCTGTCTCTCACTGTCTCAGTCTCTATCACTGTCTCAGTCTCTATCGCTGTCTCAGTCTCTCTCACTGTCTCAGTCTCTTTTGCTGTCTCAGTCTCTCTCGCAGTCTCAGTCTCTCTTGCTGTCTCTCTCTCTGTGTCTCTCTCTCTGTCTTTCTGTGTGTCTCTCTATGTCTCTCTCTCTCTCTCTCTTTCTATCTCTCTCTGTCTGTCTCATTATCTATCTCTCTGTCACTCTCTCTGTCTCTCTCTCTGTCTCTCTCTCTCTCTGTCTCTCTCTCTGTCTCTCTCTCTGTCTCTCTCTCTGTCTCGCTCTCTGTCTCTCTCTCTCTCTCTCTCTGTCTCTCTCTCTGTCTCTCTCTCTGTCTCTCTCTCTCTCTGTCTATCTCTCTGTCTCTCTCTCTGTCTCTCTCTCCACATGGAAATGACAATTAAATGTTGTGGATTAGCCATGTGAATTAGTTTTCTTACTATTACATTTTCTCTCAAGGATTCTGCTTACTAATTCTGGTGGTTTAGCGGATTAAGAACTATGCTAAAAAAAATGTTCAACCGTGCCTGTCAATACTCATTTTATAAATGTTTCCCTTGTGTAGTGTGCTAAACGTCACTCTAAACCCACTAACTTGCCAATTCTAACTAATAAGATACTAACATTATTTCTTTTTTTATCCCAAGTTTTCTTTGCTAAAGATTTTTTTTTAAATACAGACTAAAGGGCCTATTCACTAAGCAGTGATAAAATCAGACTATGGGGCCTATGCACTAAGTGCCGATAAGCCACTTATCGAGGCCTTTTTGCCAAAAAAAGCCTACTGCTGTTCATTAAGCCCCAATAAGTTGCCGCTATAAGCCCTTTTCGACAATAGTTTTTTCCTGGAAAAAAAAAACGCCAGATGAGCGGTGAGAAGCCACATATCGGCAGATTTTCAAACTCGTGCAATTCTAGTAGCCCCGATTAGCTTATTGAGGCTAACCGTGGCTCTAGAATAGAGATTTCCTCTCAAAATCCTCCCGCCAGGAAAAGTTGGCAGGAAGGTGGTGAGAAGCTGCCGATAAGCGGTGAGACGGGACTTAGAAAAAAATTCATTTTTCCTGCATCGGACTGATGCTGGGAGTCTCCGGAGCTGATACCCATCAATAGCAGCATTGGAGGCCCCAAAGCATGAATCCCATGCAATAAAAATGCATTTACAGGCAACTTCATTGCCTTAGTGGCTAATCACTAAGGCAATGAAGGGGTTAAAAATCTTTATTGGGGGCAGAGGGGGTGAGTGAAGCAGATACTTAGCCCTTCACTCACCCCCTCTGCCCTCAATAAACATTACAAAATGTATTACCCACCAATACACAACCCACCCACCCCCTGTGCCCCCACATAAAAGCACATAATATGGGCATGACAAGAAACTCTATGTCACTCAATGGTCAACCTAATAAAATTAATTAAGGCCAAAAATACACAATAATCACATAAATACAGAAGCACCTCAACAAACCAACAATAAAAGAACTAAATAGCCTAATAGTACACATCACAAATAAATATCTATCACAAAAATAGCTCAATTATGTTATTCCAAAACAATACATTTAAATAAACAACTATCCAAGCAAACTATTAAACAAATAAAACCACTAACCAACAAAACAATTAATTACTTTACAACACTATCCAACAAAACAATTAATTAATTAATTAAAACCAGTAGACAACAAAACAAATAAATAATAAAAAAACGCTAAGCAATCCTAAAATGTACTAAAAACAAGCCATCCAAATTCAAAACAGTTTAATCCAAACATTAAACAGAAAACGAAAAAATAACAATCAATAGAAAACAAGCATTTTCCAAAAAATGTATTGTCTATCACTGTATTTATCTTTACCCTATTCGTGCACAGATTAATACATTTTCAGTCAATGGGCAATGAAAAAAATTAAAAGAAACAAATACAATAAAAAAACCTGTAAAAATAAAATTATATACATTCAATATTTTTCTTACTTTTAGAAGGTTTGGCCCTCTGAATCCCGGCGATTCTGCAAGCTCTCATGTCACGACTTCATCAAAGTCAATCCAACGGCATCCACCTTGAAGATCTGAAACAGGTAACAAAATTCTTCTTTCTTTTATCCTCTATCACCATCTTCTTTCTTCAGCTGTCATTATTTCTTTCTTTTCTTTAATCTTCTATCTTCATCTGTCAATCCAAAACCCAATGTTAAATCCAGAACAGGATGTTCTCTCGTCGTCTTCTTCCTGTTAAATGAAATTTCCAGGCCTTATATAGGGCCTGTGTTGTCACATTTTCAGGTCAGATGGTACAGCTTCAATCTGATTGAACGCTGTATCATGTGCCCGCCTCCTTTTTTTGTTTTGTTAAGGATATAATGTAATCTCCAAGGGAGGTATATCACATCCTTAAAACCACATGAAGACAATCCCATTGGTTGCTGTGCCATGTGATAGGTTACATTAGTTCAAAAAGATGTGACATCACTTGAAGTTACACCCGCGGGAACCACTCGAGGACCTCCGGACACCCACGGGGACTACCTGAGGACCCCCAGGCACCCGCGGGGACCACCTGCAGTGATCACCCAAGAGCCCCCAGACACCCGTGAGGTCCACCTGAGGGCCCCCAGACACCTGTGGGGAACACCCGAGGACCCTTGTGGGACCCATGGCACTTGTGGGGACCAACTGAGGACCACGGACACCCACAAGACCACCCTAAGGACCCCCAGACACCTGTGAGGACCACCCACATGGACCACCCAAGGGCCCCCAGACACCCGCAGGGTCCACCTGCGGGGAACACCCGAGGACAACTGTGGGGCCCCCGGACACCCACTGGGAACACCTGAAGGCCCACAGACACTCACGGGGACCACCTGGGGACCCCCGTCGGCTTCTGGTATCAATCCTGTGCAGAAACAAATAAAAGTGTTTTTATGTGGGGGCACAGGGGGTGGGTGAAGAGCCAAGTACCTGCTTAACTCACTCCCTCTGACCTCAGCAAACCTGCTATTGTGCCTTAACCCCTTCATTGCCGTAGTGGCTATCCGCTAAAGTAATGAAGCTACTTTAATGTAAGTTTTATTAATAATGTGCAGGAGCAGGGGGTTTCCTGAACTGAAGTGCTTAGATTTCTGCCTCAGGAACCCCCTGCTTCCTGAGTTACAGGCCCCGGTATGGGGAATCGGGTGCCGGTATCGCCTCCATTTTTAATTTGTCCGTGTCACGTGACGTAGGATTTAAATACTTTAGGAGATACCAGCACCCCATACCAGGGCCTGTAACTTGGGAATCAGTGGGTCTCTGGGGCTGAAATCAATGTGGTTCATCTCAGGAGACCCCCTGCTCCCGCACACTATTAATAAAAATTACTTAAAGCAGCTTCATTACCATAGCAGACAGCTAATTGACAAATTAGTTAAATTTTTTATTTGGGTTTTAATACTAGTGTATTGTAGCAGGGGGTCTCTGGAGCAGAACCTCATTGATTTGAGTTCCAGGAACCCCCGCTTCCCGAGATACAGGCCCCATTATGGGGTGCTGGTATCTCCTATGTTTTTAAATGTCCCGCGTGAGGTCCCACAACACGTATCCGGTGATTTTTTTTTCAGCTTGTGCATAGGCCCCTATGCATTTATTTATCACACTGTAAGACATGAAGCCAAAAACAGGATTCAGTAAGAAGTGAAGGCCATTTCTTTAAGGCCGATAAAAAAATGCACTATTGTCCGACCTATTTTTTGTATCAGTGCCATCGCGCTATAAATCCTATTAATAGAACATCTGCTATGGTAATGAAGTTCTTTCATGTAATTTGTATTAATAGTGTGCAGGATCAGGGTGTCTCCTGAGATGAACTGCATTGATTTCGTCCTCGGGGACCCCCTGCTTCCCGAGCTACAGGCCCTGGTATGGGGTAACGGTATCTCCTGCATTATTTAAATACCCCGGTCACGTGACCCGGACGATTTAAAAATGGCGGTGATACTGGCACCCGATGCCCCATACCGGGGCCTGTAACTTTGGAATCAGGGGGTCTCTGGGGCTGAAATCAAAGCAGTTCCCCTCAAGAGACCCCCTGCTCCCGCACAATATTAGTAAAAATTACATTAAAGCAGCTTCATTATCTTAGCGGATAGCCACTAAGGCAATGAAAGGGTTAAGGCACAATAGCTGGTTTATTGGGGGGTAGAGGGGGTGAGTGAAGGGGGTACTTGGCCCTTCACTCACCCCCTCTGCCCCTAATAAACATTACAATATGTACTACCCACCAATACACAAGCCACCCTCTTTAACCCCACATAAAAGTATTTTTTTTTCTGCACAGATTGAAACCTGAGGCCGGCAGAGGGCATCTAAAGGTAAGAAAAAACATTGAATGTATGTGTAACACATATCCCCCCTCCTCTGGGAGATTTCACTGCTACATGGTGTGGTGTGGTGCATATCTGCTGGCTCACAGTAGATCTGAGCTTCCCGCATTGTTGTAGGGGGAGAACAGAACAGGCTTCTGGGGTGGTAACTGATTGGTACTCATGGTGACAGCGCCTCCATCTCTTGCAGGCCCCAGGGATGTGGATAATGTAGAAAAGGTTGTAAGGAGGCGGTCACTGCTGCCGCCAGGGAAAATGATATAGCTCACGCTAGAAAATAAATTATAGGTTTATTTGTGCAAATATAGCAAAAAACAGCCGCAGAGAAGAACTCTGACGCGTTTCGTCACGTGTGTGACTTTGTGGAGACAATCCGTGTAGGAAAACTTACTTCCTCTCCCCCTGATAGATTGCTGTCTCAGGCAGGAAGGTATATTGGAACAGGAACACACTTTATTGTACACACTGCAGATAGTCAGCATACACAGCTCACACAGTGGTTACAGCAGTTCTTGGGGCTTCACCCTCATGATGTTCCCTGGACCTCCAATTCGGATACAGGGCTCCCACAGCAGTCCTTGCTCTTCCCTGACTCCTTATTAGAGCCAGGGGTATGGTCTCACTCCTAACTACCCAAGGAGAGAAGGCAGTAAGTGCACAGCCAATCCGCACTTCTGGGAGAGAACCTGTCTCTGTCAAAGGGTAGAGACAACTGACTAACTTTGGTAGTGCAGCCCCTTAAGTACAAGAAAAGCAGGAACCAGGTCTGAGTCCCTGAATGGACATACAGGTCTAGTCGCATTGCCTCCCCTGTGACTCACTGCAGCTGCTGGGGGTGGGGAAAATCCATGATTAATCCTGGCTAGCCTGCTCTTACCAGGGCTTATAGCCAGGAGAAGGGCAGACTGGTAGCCAGAAACCAGTTCTGACTACATATGTTATTTTTATTTTTATTTATGTATTTTGTATTTGTATTTATTTGTAATTTTTTTCAATTCTCATTTACTGCCATGTATTTATGTATGCCCCTTTAGTGCTATACAGTAAATAATACAGTGACTATCAATGCTTTTGTTGGCAAATGCTTGCTTTTATTTATTTCAAATGTATTTTGGTTATTTGTTTTAATAATTTAGATTTTTTTGGGGTTTAGATTTTTAATGATGGGAACTTTTGGTGGTGTTTTCAATTTTATATTTCTTTTACTTTTTTGTTGTTTGCTTTTTAATAATGGTGTTTATTTGGAGTTTTATATGGAGTTTTCTTTTTTTAATTGATGGTTTTTGGTGTTTGGGTTTTTTATTCTGGTGCTTATTTGGTTATTGCTTTGTTGATTTCTGGTATTTGTTTGTGTTTACGTTTTTATTGTTGTTTATTTGGTGATTGTTGTGATTGAATTAGATATTATTGGTTGTAGTTTTTTTTTTTAGGTTGACCATTGACAGTGTTAAATCCTGCCCATATTATATATCAATTGTTTTATTGGCATTTGTAATGTGTTTATTTTTCTATGTAATGTGTTTTATTTTGGGCCTGTTTTTTTTAGCTTCCCCATTTATTGCTATAGTGGAAAAGTATGCCCATATTATATGGGCATGCTTTAACACTATGCCAATCAATGGGTAGCAGGGGGGTTGTCCCTGGGTAGGGTGGTTAGGCCTCCTGCATGGGTAGCAGGGGAGGATGGGTTAACCCCTTAATGACTATAGAGCTAAGGTGATTAAGGGGTTAGGGGCCATTAGATTGTATTTTTCATTGTATTGTTGATGCCCACGGTGGACAAAGATGATGATGAGGACGGCCTTCATCATGGCAGGGGTAAGTGCCAGTTTTATTTACTTTATGCTGCTGATTTATGTTTTATTTTAAATGAGAAAATGCACTATTATCCATATCTGGATAAAAGTGATTTTGCCCATTACTGTATTGTATGTATTGGGGGGGGGAATCCAGAGTGGGGGTGGTATTTATTAAAATGTATTGCACATTTGTTTTGTGGCACAGGATTTGTAGCACAGGCCAGTGGGGACCCATGGGTACCAATCGGAAGCCCCTGGACACCTGTGGAGCCCATAAATTCCTGCGGGGACCACCTGGAGGCCCCTGGAAACCCACAGTGACCACCTGAGGACCCCCAGACATACGTGGGGCACCCTGGACACACACACTAACCACTTGAGGACCCCAAGACACCAGTGGGGCCCCCAGACACCTGCAGGGACTACCCAAGGACCCCAGGACACCTGCGGTGCCCATCCGGAGACACCCGCCGGCCTCTGGTATTCATGCTGTGCAAGGGAAAAAAAAGACCATGCTGGTGAAAAAGTCTCATGAGTTTTTATACTATGATAAACGTATCACTGCTTTGTGAATAGCAGTTACTGGCAAAAAAACATCGGGTTTGCCATTTTTTGGCCTATCAGACGACTTTTTTTCTCACTGACTGTTTATGGGTGATAAAAAGCCATTATAGTGCGATATTGCACTGTTATCACTGCTTTGTGAATAGCAGAGCCGGCAGTATCACGCAATAAAGGCATTTATCACCCCTTGAACCACTTATCACTGCTTTGTGAATAGCCCCTAAATCTGTCCTCCAATCAATAACATTCTGAACTCACATGCAACTAGTATTATTATTGGACAGGCAATACTCATGAGTACTGTATATGTAATTTCTGCAGTGAACATTAAAGGCTTTCTTAAAACATCTGTGAAAATACATTATTGAAAGTACAGTTGTTTAGGCTGATAGAAGCATTCCCATAGACCTAATCATTTAATGATAAGTTAACAATGAAATGTTCTGCATTATACAGCTTAACATTGGGGAAAAAGTCACACAATCCGAAGTTAATATATACTCTGTTAAAAGTCTTTTGTAACTAGGTTTTCAATAAATTAGCATAATCCTGCTCTGTCATTGAATTAGACACTTTAGAATCCTCAACTACAACTGGAAATTGCATTTTTAAGGTATTTGCTTAGAAGAAATATAAGCTCTAAAATAGTATATAATTCAAATAATGTTATATTGATGTGACATTTGGATGTTTCATTAATGTGACATTCTGCAGATATTTACTAAATCATCGCAATATTTTTATGTGCAAATTACCCATTACATTCTGTGCATGCTGTAAGGAATTGCCTCACCTGATCCATATGAGAAAGGCAGTAAAACAACAAGTCAAGTCAAGTCAAGTTGGAGATACCAGAAGTTATAACGAGAACAAGAAAAGACCTCAGGAACAATCAAGAAAAATAGCAAGAGCCAGTAGTAGAAAGGTGTAAATAACAGAAATCGAAAACAGAAGAACAATGTAAGCCTATGCAGTGCTCCATGATGAGGCCTTAAATTTTTCCCAATAGGCACAACTTGTTAAGGGAGAAGAACATTTAGTGATACCTACAGTACAAAGTTAATTATCTACTTTAAATATCAGTGTAAACTCCTTGTGATCTGGGGTAAGTTATTCAAACTACCTGTATTTATTGAGTATTGACATCGACTCCATGGTAACATTTAGGGTATTTAAAACGTCCATCCCATCATCACATACCCCTGATGAAGTCGCCATCTTTGTGACGAAACGCAAATGGATTTTTGTTTATGCTGCACGTCATGATGCCGTCAAGGAACGCTGGTGGATATGATCCTCCTCCTACCTATGCAATGAGCATGTGGACGTCAAACTGCAGCAGCTAATTACAAGCAGGAGAGGATTTGCGCCAACACCGTTTATTATCGGGCTGGTGATTATGAGATTGATTCTCAAAAATGCACTTATTCACTTTAGGTTTGTGAGTGAGTCTTTTTTTATTCTGGTTATAGCTTAAATGTATTAATATGTTTTTACACTATGGAGCATACGCTTTCCTTTTTTTCTTATATGTAACACTGTTTCCCCCCCCCAATCTCATATAGGGTTCAGTACTGGGGATCTACACACGTTACCAGGTATGTGGTGCTATACCTGTAGGCTGCAGGAGTTCTGAGTCATCTGCTTAGATGGTAATGAGAAAGGACAGGCTTAGATGGATCCCTGCGTTCTTCTTCTCTGGTGTTTAGCGCATCCAGCTGAGATGGAACCCAGGGTGTATGGATGTCATCCCCCATCACTGCACTCCTTACCCCTCCTGCCCAGTGGTGACTTACACCAGGCAGTGGTATAGTTGAACAGGATTTATTGTATGGTATTCTTGCACCAGTTCTTACTAGCAGCATGGTCTCTCTGAAGTCCCAGGACTTCTAGATGGTGCTACCCCGGTAGTGTGGGGCCTTGGGTCTTAGTGTTCTCTAGGCCTCTTGGACCTAGAGTGGGCAAGTTCATCCTTTGTGATGGAAGAGACTTACAGTCCTTCCTCTCTCCTTGGGGAGCAGAGGCAGACTCCTCTAACTTTGGTGCTCCTCCTTGGAAAACTCTGGAAGGGGTGGGCTCATGGACTGTACCCACCTCTAAGGGTCTGTACACAGGTCATGAGTGACCACCTCTCTTCCTTCACTTTCTAGGATAGCAGAAGGGGGGTCACTGGCCCATAGATTAACCTGCTACTGCCTGGAACTTAACAGGACTTACATAGCAGATATACTATGTGGTGAAAGAACGGTATGATGGGACATACCCTGTGATAGATAGATAGATAGATAGATAGGTAGATAGATAGATAGATAGATAGATAGATAGATAGATAAAAGTGTTAATATTTATATATACATATACATATACGCAAATCTGATCAATGAATAATAAATATAAAAATGAGCAGCACAGCTTGCTGATTTAAAAAGACAGCCCCACTCACCTTACAAAAACAAAATGGTATTGACTTCCTTAAAAAAATGAAATAATACAGATATATCAAGACTCACTGTCAACAGTGCCGGGACAGTGTCTGCCACCATTGAGCTGGAGGAGAGGGGTCCACGTTTCTGAATGGGACCATCCGCAGTGATAATATTCTGATGCTACAACCACAGTGGTCATGTGACAGCGCGTGGCAGCAGCACTGAAGACATTTAGGTTTGCTACATGTGTAGTTAGGTCCAACACTTGAAATCTATAGTTTGGCAGACACCCTGCAAGAAATACACTCCAAGACTCCAAAGTTGTTCAAGCAAAACCATTTTTAATCAAAATGCTGTACACACCTAATCTATTGTAGATATAATCCAACAGTGTTGTATTTAAAAAAAAAATCTAATGGTAATCACACTGCTACTGTACCATATTAACAGCTTTACAAAACAAAGGGAAGGATAGAGAACACACCATTAAGCTTCTCTTTCTTGGTAACTTTGGCCATCTCAGACATTTTTCCCCTCTTTCATCTTTCTCCAGTGCACACCAGAATGACCGTTATACCATATCTTTGCAAATTGTCCAGACCACCTTTATGAGTCCTTGCCTCATTTATGCAAAGATGGTTCTACTTTACTAACATGCAACAGTTGCCTTACAAACATGGTTGTTAAGATGTCAGCTTAGTGAGGTCCCTCCCTAACATGACATCATAAAACAGATTTCTTCCTTCTTTGTACTTGCTGTGCTAAAATATCTATGTCAGGGTTTTGTAAACAGTATTTATCTGTTACATACAATAAGATCAGTAGAATCAGAGAATGTCTGCTATACAAAAGTGACCTTCAATTTCTTACACTCCACAATATACAGTACATAGTGATTTCAAACTCCATACCTTTTATATGAGCTCTGTTGCAATGTAATGCTACTGTATGCACAAACAAAAACAGAAATCAATAGCTGCAGAATGTATTTTGAATCTTTTTCCATTTATTGGTGCATAAAGGTCTGCCTTTCATAATGTCTCACAATTTCGACTTTCATATGTTTACTTCTACAGAAGGGTTCTTAATTTACATATTTTATTTAGAAAGTCCTATATATTGAAACCTAAGGACAGCCTATTATTGATTTCACTATAACTACAGTATCTGCATAATTGTAGTGTAGATCTCTGTTTGTAGTTATTCTGTGTCTTCACAGCTTCGTTGTAAATTAAATCTTTCCACAGATTCAGCAAAACTAATTAAGATGTAATTTCAGTGTTCCAATGCTAATCAGGGTCAAATCAGTATCATTAATATTTTGATGATTTTCTTAATGTTCCATTGGACCACATAAGGGCACACTTGACCTTGTAAGAAATTGATTTTCTGTACAAAGTTCTACAGTTTTATTTTGTGGTTGTCAAGTAAAAAAACCCACAGGGGTTTTGAAAAAAGAATAACCACGTTCTCTTTAGCGTTAGCATGAAACCCAGGTTACTCAGGTGAACAATAAATTTGATGAATAATCCCACTGATCAGTCATAAAATTTATGATCTCAAATTTATTTTGCAAATGTTTCCGTACAGAACTCAAGACTCAAAAAAAAAATGCATTTGCAGAGGTTCGTGCAAAGTAACAACAGAAAACTATTCAAACTAGTGACTACATTGCAGAATTTATAATGTTTTACAACACATTCAAATACATTTCCTAACGTTACTTAAGTGTACCACTTCAAAAGTTTGAATTTATTCTAACACCAACAATTACGATGTTAATACTGTAGTCAGAGCTATTTGGTTCCAACCATTAGCATAACAAGGTCACAATAGTAGTGGGATGTGTGGGGGATGTAAGCAAAAGGATGAGACTCAGGGATGTAGCCTTGTGGAAAATGACATGAAACCAGAAAATTGGCCACAGAGATATTTGTTATGCTTATGGGAGGTGGATGAGGAGGAGTTTTTAGAGAAGATGCCAACCACGATAGTCTCTATACAATTCCTTGTTACTCTTGGGCTTTTTTTTTTTTTTTTACAAAATATGGTCTTATAAAAATGAAGTAGCATTCACTTATCAACTTCAACATTTAAATCTATTTTGTAGTTTATCCAGCGAGAAATTGCTTATTTCAAAAAAAGTTTTACTTAATTGGAAGGACTACTGTATTAAGTAAACATTATCTGCTTAAAACAAATAATGGCTTATTGAACTGGACAGTAATAAAATATAAGTAAAAATGTATTTGCAGTGAAAATTAAAATTCGTGAGGCAATGTCTGTCTCATGCTTACTCCTCCATCAATTACTTTCCCTCCTATGGCACATACCAATATCCAGAACCTAGGTCCCTCCTGGGCTTCTGGATTTTTAATACACTGTATTTTTTAAATATAATACAAGATAAAACAAAGCAGGCTGTGCCAACATGGCTCTGTCCAAACAACGACTAATATAATAAAATAAATAAATGCTGCAATAATGGAACGGCAACATAACAATGGATCACTGAATAGCATCAGAGGTAGAAATGTAATTAATAATTGCGTAACAATGCTTTAAGTTTGTTGCATGGGAAAATATGTTTCAGACTGGACAACCATCTATGATCTTGAAATGCTCAACAGAGTAATGTAGCGACAGCAGGGAATTTGAAAAGGACATAACTCTCTCAAAGGAAACAAAATATTCTGAGCACATGACAGTCTTTAAAATGATCCCTAAGGATTAGATCCACAAGTCACATAACGCACTATTAATTTATTTGACATTTTTGTTCAAACGCTCTACTCACCAAGAATCTACATACTAGAGTGCATGTAGGAACTTAGGGAGAACACACATCTCAGACCTACAACCGGGACTTACCAAAATAAATTATATAGGGAAACAACGAGGAAGGCAACAAAGCGTGGCAAGCATGAATGGGACCAGGAAAGCTGTCTGCCAGGGTATTAGTGTCGGTTTGCAATGTTTTCTTTAAAAAGGAAGGTTTTTAATTCCTTTATGAATGGAATTAAAACTTCCTGATTTCTAAAAGCAGCATGGAGCTTAATCCATAGTCTTGTGGCGGTTCTTGAAAATGCTCTCCCTCCATCTTTATTGACCTTAAACTGAGGCTCAGTCAGTTGAGATGTGAGAGCCCATTGTGGGTGTTACTGATTAGGCAGTCCTAAAGGTAAGGGGAGCTAGTTAAGATCTTAAAATTAGCCCTTTGCTATACCGGGAGCCAGTGCAGATCTTGTAATACTGGTGAGATGTGGTCTCTCCTTTCCTGCCTGCTATAAGACGGGCTGTGATATGTTGCACCAACTGCAGGGCTTTGATATTATATTTATGGAGACCCAACAGCAGAGAATTAGCAAAATCCATTCTGGAGAGGACCAAGGCCTGTGCTACTATCTGTAGATTGGTCTTCAAGAAAAACACTTTAATTCGTTTCAGCCAATGGATTTGGAAGTAACAGCATTAACTTAAGTTAACATGGGAGAAGGAGTGGCTCAGTGAGTAAATACACTGACTTTCACAGAGTTTGAAGCAGGGGAGCCTGGTTCAATTCCCAGTGTCGGCTCCTTGTGACCTTAGGCAAGTCATTTTATCTCCCTGTGCCAGTACTGTATATGCACATCAATGATACTATAGGCCGGCGGGGGCGAGATGTGTTTGCAGCAGAGAGAGAACCGCTGCTCTCTCTGCGCAAACATCGGCACATTAAAAATTATTTAAAATACATTTTTATTCATAGTGTAGATGTGCAGGGGGTCTCCGGAGCTGAACCGCATTGGTTTCAGGTCGGGGACCCCCTGCTTCCCGAGACACAGCCCCCTTTATGAGGTGCCGGTATCCCTCTACATTTAAAGGTCCCGATCACGTGACCGCGGCATGTAAACAAAGCAGAGGGATACCGGCACCCCCTAAAGGGGCCTGTATCTCGGGAAGCAGGGGGTCCCCGGACCTAAAACCACAGCGGTTCAGCTCCGGAGACCCCCTGCACATCTACAGTATGAATA
Source organism: Ascaphus truei (assembly GCF_040206685.1). Classification (NCBI taxonomy): domain Eukaryota; kingdom Metazoa; phylum Chordata; class Amphibia; order Anura; family Ascaphidae; genus Ascaphus; species Ascaphus truei. The sequence goes on from NC_134486.1 coordinate 331,550,064, forward strand.
AAACACATATATAAATAAACACTCATTCCTTACCTTTGCGGCTATGTGCTATGGTAACGAAGCAGCATGACTGTATTTTTAATAATATTGAACAGTGAGCAGGGGGTTCCCTGAGCCACAAATCAAAGCTCAGGGGACCCCCTGCTCCTGCACAATATTATTAAAAATACAGAAATGCTGCTTCATTACCATAGCTGATAGCCGCTACGACAATGAAGGGGTTAACCCACCGTGCCCGCTTTATTGTGGGTAGCGGGGGTGGGTGAAGGGGGTAATTTGGCCCTTGGTGTGAGTTTAGGACTTGCGGGGGGGTTGCGGGTGCACTTAACCCCTTCACGGCCGTAGCAGTTAATACCGCTACGGTCATGAAGGGGTTAACCCCTCCCGCTACCCCCCCGTAAGCCCTAAACAACCATCGTTGGGGCTAATACCCCCTTCACCCACCCCCGCTACTCACAATAAAAAAAATTCACACACAGCAGCCGCCCAAAAAATAAATAAATAAATCTAAATAAATAAATACATGAATATAAATAAATACATTTAAAATACATTTTTATTCATAGTGTAGATGTGCAGGGGGTCTCCGGAGCTGAACCGCGTTGGTTTCAGGTCCGGGGACCCCCTGTTCCCTGAGATACAGATACAGATCCCTTTATGAGGTGCCGGTAGAAGACCCGTGGATTGATTTGGATTTTTAGTTTATTTTTTTGTATGGTTTATTATTTTATGGGTTCCTGTGCCTGGTGGATTGGTTCGTGAGTAAGGTGCGCAACGGGAGTCGGTGGGGGCAAGTAATGGTAAGAGAACTAAAGAAACTTTTTCACAGAATAACAACGTTTATTTATACACACACGGGAAACCGCTTCTCAGACACTTAAAGAGACAGTGCAACATCAAGACTGTTTTAGACCTAACTTTACTCTTTTGAGGCAAGTCCAACTCCATCCCAAGCACATCCTCTGGGAGATGACTTCCTCCTGGATCCCTTCTTTGCAGGCTACAGAGTCCTGCAGTTCCAAGATAAATCCTTCTAGGCAACTTGAATCCTTGAACCTTCTGCTCTCTCATCTCTCTCAGCTCCCACAGGTTTTTAAACAGGAAACTTCAGCTGCTTTCCAGGTAGGCAATGGAGTCTGCAGCTCCCAGGAATATCCTTCTTGGCAACTTGCTTCTGCGGCATTCCGTGCTGGGCATTTGGGCCAGCAGTTTTTCCAGCAATCCCGATGAAAAATATGTTTATATATGTTTTATATTAAGTGTGAGTGTCTCTAAACTATAGAAATCCCTGACCTATTAGGGGAAGGGAAGCATGACCTTTGCTCCAAGTGGCAATGGAGTGACACTTGGAAGGGGGAGGAAGATAAGGGAGAGATTATTTAAGGGGCTGTTGCCTCATGACTTACTTCTCTCATCCTCGGGCCACCTCCCCAAATGTTTCCGCATTCCCAACCCCATTTGGGGTTTAGGTGTATGGGTATTGTTATGCTTATGATTATTATGTTTGTGTTATTTTAGTCTTTAAAAAAAAAAAAGCAAATCAAAGAGAAAAAGAGGGCAGGGTTTAAGGTGTTGATGGTTATTACATTTGTCACTTTTGCCCATATGGTTAATTTGGTGGGACCCATTTGTGATACGAACCATGGGTGCTCACTGGATCATGTAGCGGTTGTGAGCATAATCAGGTTTGCTGATTGGGGCTACTTGCTGACCAGGTCCAGGACTTTGCTGTTTATGATTATTAAAAGGCTGTTAATATTTATACCCAACAAAAGTGTCTGTATTTATTTGGGAGGGTTATTAAATGGGATGGGAAAGAGGTGTGGGTACAGGGATCAATTGAAAGCACGGAATGGGCTATAGTCAAGTGTACATTGGTCATGTAGATTATTGCCTCTAAAATGTATATTTTGTTGGACAAACATTACATTCATATTCAATTTTATTTAAAGATAAAATCTTGAAACATTGTCAATTGATTGATTGATTAATTTACTATATAGTTTCAGTAGCATAATCAGCACAGAAGCCAAACTAGAAAGGTAAATACTAATAAAGAGATTTAAAAAAATATATATAGGGGTGCTCAGTAGAACAATTGAATATCATAATATATTATATATAATATCATAAGAGCAACATTACACAACATTAGCCTTCAGGCCGATATCCCAGATCCCTGAGTACTGTAATTGTAACATAACTATTTAGGCCAACAATAGTATGCAATTGCTGAAGCTTGATTGTTGAACTGCCTATATCCTAATGATGTTGCAATTAATCACTCCTACGAATAAAAATAATCAGAAACAATATATAGTGGGCTATAATTACAGAGAGGGGTTTCTTCATAGGAAAACGTCCATGCTGGAAGACATTTGCTTGATTTAGCTGTAAAGGGTCAAATTTAATAAGCAGTGCTCAAAGGTCTTATCGGTAGAACTGCTTAGTAATTATGGTCCAGTATATTTAGTTGTATGTTTGCTGTGTGTGATACATTCTGATATATTGTCTAACGTATTAAGTCTTCATACAGAACTTAGATTTTTCACATCACCGTGATGTGTTGTGTGATAGGCTTTTTTCACATAAATCTAAAATGCATGACAGGGACATCTGGCAGTAAAGTTTTTAAATTGAACATTAGCCTGCTTTGTTCATCTGTACGGATTAGTAAATAGTAACTGTTATTTATGTTATAAATTATTCAAAAGATGCAATGCCAAAGGAGAAAATAAGGATACTCTATTAACTATACTGAACAATGAGTGAGCTGGTATACTACTAAAGTGCCTTTCCATTCTAGGTTGTGGTGATTCTATTACTTAAACAAAAACAATTAGAATTTGCATGTACATGTGTTAAAAGAAAAATATGTATACAGTATATATTTATACACACACACACACACACACACACACACACACACACACACACACACACACACACACACACACACACACACACACACACACACACACACACACACACACACACACACACACACACACCAACACACACACACAGTTGAGTGAAAAAGAAAGTACACCCTCTTTGAATTCTATGGTTTTACATATCAGGACATAATAACAATCATATGTTCCTTAGCAGGTCTTAAAATTATGTAAATACAACCTCAGATGAACAACAAGACATATTACACCGTCTCATGATTTATTTAGGTCAGACTGTGCAGTGCTCAGAGAAATTGCAAAAAAACCAAGAGTTACATCTCAGATTCTACAGGCCTCAGTTAGCATGTTAAATGTTAAAGTTCATGACAGTACAGTTAGAAAAACACTGAACAAGTATGGTTTGTTTGGAAGGGTTGCCAGGAGAAAGCCTCTTCTCTCTAAAAAGAACACAACAGCACGGCTTAGGTTTGCAAAGTTGCATCTGAACAAATCACAAGACTTCTGTCCTTTGGACAGACGAGACCAAAGTGGAGATGTTTGGCCATAATGCACAGCGCCACATTTGGCGAAAACCAAACACAGCATATTAGCACAAACACCTCATACCAACTGTTAACCATGGTGGTGGAGGGGTGATTATTTGGGCTTGTTTTGCAGCCACAGAACCTGGGAACCTTGCAGTCATTGAGTCGACCATGAACTCCTCTATATACCAAAGTATTCTAGAGTCAAATGTGAAGCCATCTGTCCGACAGCTAAAGCTTGGACGAAATTGGGTCATGCAACAGGGCAATGATCCCAAGCACACCAGCAAATCTACAACAGAAAGGCTGAAAAAGAAAAGAATCAATGTGTTGCAATGGCCCAGTCAAAGTCCAGACCTCAACCCGATTGAAATGTTGTGGCTGGACCTTAAGAGAGCTGTGCATAAACAAATGCCCACAAACCTCAATGAACTGAAGCAACGTTGTAAAGAAGAGTGGGCCAAAATTCCTCCACAACGATGTGAGAGACTGATTGTCATACAGAAAACGATTACTTCAAGTTATTGCTGCTAAAGGTGGTTCTACAAGCTATTGAATCATAAGTTATACTTAGTTTTTCACACATGGCTTCTCCATTTTTTTTTGTTATATAAATCATGACACGTGTAATATGTCATGTGTTGTTGTTGTTGTTCATCTGAGGTTGTATTTACCTAATTTTAAGACCTGCTAAGGAACAGATGATTGTTATTATGTCCTGATATGTAAAACCATAGAATTCAAAGAGGGTGTACTTTCTTTTTCACACAACTGTAAATATATTTATTTATATATACATATATATATATATATATACATATACATATATATATATATATATATATATATATATATATATATATATATATATATATATATATATATATGTATATATATATAATCAAAGGCTCCTTACCAGGCAGACCAGAGAATACAGGGAATCCAAAGCAGGCACAGCAAGGAAGAGACAGCACACTTGTTAGCAAAAAGAATTGTATTAGTGAAGCAGGCACAAAACACCAACGTTTCGGTCCTAAAAACAGGACCTTTATCAAGGGAGTGCTTGGTACTCCCTTGATAAAGGTCCTGTTTTTAGGACCGAAACGTTGGTGTTTTGTGCCTGCTTCACTAATACAATTCTTTTTGCTAACAAGTGTGCTGTCTCTTCCTTGCTGTGCCTGCTTTGGATTCCCTGGATTCTCTGGTCTGCCTGGTAAGGAGCCTTTGATTATATTCATTCATATGGGACTAAGCACCTGTCTTCATCTGTATTTGTGTGCCATCTGCTCTGTTACCTGTATATATATATATATATATATATATATATATATATATATATATAGTGATACCATCACTGTCCATCACTGTCCTCTAGACGCTGGAAAAGGGCAGCTATGGGACCTTTCCAATGCACAGAGAGTTAATCTCCCTAGAAAAACCAGCATCAGTTGCAACTTAATTGAGCAGGCTGAACTCCTGATTGCTGATAGAGTTACACAGAAAGACTGACTTCTGTTCCTCAGAGAAGGGGTGGGGTGGGGGTTACAGAGATAGAAAGTGCTCCCCAGCTAAAGAAGGAATGCTGGCACAGTTCCTTAAACCTGCTGGACAGTGGTCGCAGAGTCTGCTTGGACTGCCTGGGTCATTAATCCCAGGAAGAAGCAGGAAGGATGAGAGATTATGCTGAAGTGGGGATGTCCTGTCCTTTGTATTAGACTTACAGAGGAGAGATTGTCTGAGCTCCCCTAGGAAGGAAGGACGCAAGACCGTACTGAAGCGGGGACATCTGCTCCAAACCCTGGACTAACAGATAAGCAAAACCCTGTATTGTTATTTGCAGAGACTGTGTACGTTATGCATATGCCAGGGCATGTTTTGGAGTGGGTACTAGCTTAGCTGGCCCTCCAGTTAGTAAAGGCTAAAGCTACGTGTAATTAGTTTTCCCTAAAGGGAATAGGTTTTATTTTTATGTTTTGTTTTGACTTAAAAGTACATTGGGCCTGTTGATGTATGATTTAATCCCTGTGAATAAACCTACATAGAGAAATTCTACATTTCCTGCCTTAAATTGGGACTAAAAGAGACACAAATTGGTGCGGGCATCACAATATACTGTGTAACCCTTCTATGGTACCCCACCCGACATGAGATTGGGGGGCACACTCCTTCTGGTCACTCTGAGTGGTCTGGGTGCTGTGACCTGCTTGTAACCAGGAGGGCTGAGTGCTCCGCGGTGTTGTGGGGAGAACCCAGGACAGGGACAAGAGGTGTGGTGTGGGACAGGTTACCTTGTTCTCTCAGGGTGCACAACGCCTCCAGCCAGTAGGGATCCCCTGGGGTCTCCAGAGGAGAGACCCCCCACTGACACTCCATTCTCCAGACACCAGGAACAGGGACACACACAGCAGCTTATTTTCTGTGGATCTTTATTCAGGGCAGCATACACAGCATACAGCATAACATGATAGGCCTGATATGCTCTCTGCCCTTCTGCTCATAGCAGCTTGACTCTCCTCCCTCCTCACCCAGGTGGGGCAGGAGGGAGAGAACTCTTCTTGACTTCCTATCTCTCTCTGCTCTCTCTGAAGACTAACTCCACTCACTAACTGACAATCTAAATTTAGGAAACATGTCTCAATTTGAATATTCTCAGGAAGTGTCTCTAACTTTGAATCATTACAACTCAAAACTGGATACCGATTGGCTCACACACATCAGTGGGTGTTCCATCCATATCCACCCTTTGGATTAACATGCTCAAAGGTTGCTTTGGCCCACCCCTGAATATTGCTACAATACTCAGAGCTGAAATGCAAAACAGGCCAACTGAAGGAATTAACCTTTCCACTGCCTGTTCTAACAGGACTGACAGAGGAAAGGTCCAGAATAAGCAATAGCTGCCGAAGGCCAGGCTATAACTGTATATATAGAAATATATTTAATATATATATTTACAGTTTATATACTGTACATACACTGTAAATATATATATTAAATATATTTCTATATATACAGTTATAGCCTGGCCTTCGGCAGCTATTGCTTATTCTGGACCTTTCCTCTGTCAGTCCTGTTAGAACAGGCAGTGGAAAGGTTAATTCCTTCAGTTGGCCTGTTTTGCAATTCAGCTCTGAGTATTGTAGCAATATTCAGGGGTGGGCCAAAGCAACCTTTGAGCATGTTAATCCAAAGGGTGGATATGGATGGAACACCCACTGATGTGTGTGAGCCAATCGGTATCCAGTTTTGAGTTGTAATGATTCAAAGTTAGAGACACTTCCTGAGAATATTCAAATTGAGACATGTTTCCTAAATTTAGATTGTCAGTTAGTGAGTGGAGTTAGTCTTCAGAGAGAGCAGAGAGAGATAGGAAGTCAAGAAGAGTATATTGTGATGCCCACACTACGTTGCGTCTCTTTTAGTCAGTATATGTTAATATTAATCAATTGATCTCCACAACAACAACATTCTGCTTTCATTTCTATTTATCAATATCAAATGTAATGATTTTATTTATTTTTTGTCAATATTTATTTTTATTATAATCTGGTGAAATATGAACCATGATTTGTTCGTTTAAATTCTCTGTAGACTCTCTGGACACTTAACACTTAATATCTGAATCAGAATTAAAACAGTGTATGTGGGGAACAACTTTCACTTCCCAAATCTCATACAGCATTTCAAGCATAGAACATCATTTTTTTTTCATGTACGGTCGGTTAACCCATTGTATGCCACAGGAGCCTGCAATGCAATTTCATTTCATGCATTCATGACCACTTCTGCAATAAAGAGGCCAGGTGAGGATTAACAGATTACAATGGAAGGTGTATTGTTCAACTATGGTTCTCGGTACCTTTTGATCAATATAATTTTAATTAAAACTGAATAAAAGCAATTCTATCTTATTTTAGTTAGTCACTTTCACATGGGAGTTTAGAATTCTAGAGTATTTTATTAGAGTTTCAGTTTGAAGTGATCTAGAGTACTGGATATGCAGCATACCGCAATTGAAAGTTACTGGAGCGCTTTACACATTGGAATTCTAATTAAGAAGATTGAAGCGCTCCTAAAAATCAGAAAACTAATAATTTTAAATCATTCTATACACAGCAGTTCCTGAACCCCATTCACTTGCACAGAGAAGCACTTATAAAAGACAGTGAAGTGCTACAATAATTTCAAATAACTATGTGTAACGCAAAGTAATTCTAAAGTGTTGAAGTGCTTCATTATTTTTAAGAAGGTTTTCAATATGAAAGTCAAACAGATTTCTAGTGCAGTGACAAATTGAACTGATTTAAAAAACCCTCGCTCACGTTTACTTGGCACATTACGCAATAAAGAAATACATACACCCATGCTCCAATGACTTTCAGGAGGTAGGAGGAATAAAAGTGCCAGGCTGAGCAAATTCAAATCTCAATCTCTTTAAGGACCTAGGGTCACGGAGTTAACTGATGTTTTGCAAACTGCTATGAAAACCATTTCTCAATGTGTCATAGAAACATAGAATTTGACGGCAGATAAGAACCACTTGACCCACTTGACCACTGCCCATTTTGCCATAAGCTGAAAAAACTCAGACCCTATTGATATTTGGCTCTCTTTTGTACTTAGGATACGCCTTATGTCTATCCCAGCATTTTTTAGTTCCCTTACTATATTAGCCCCTACCACATTTGTTGGAGACTATGCCATTAATCCACCACCCTCTCCGTGAAGAAGTACTTCCTTGTTTTTCTCCTCAGCCTGCTACCGTCCAGCTTCAGAGCATCACCTTTTTCTATGAAATACGCTTCCTTTCTGTACTTTGTTGAAACCCTGTATGGCACAACACGTAAACTCTAAGATTAACGAAAAGAACCCAGTTAACTGCACTCAAAGTAATATTAATAGCTAAATTAGCCTGGGATACCAATTGTCCCACTAAATGAGGTAGAATCACCCCTACCTAGTGACACACTAGAGTGAGTCAGAGCTCACAAAAAACAACAATTTAAAAAATATATATATATTTATTAATTATGACAACCACGACGACTTAAAATTACAAAACGAACAAATACTAAAATCCCCTATGGGGTGTTGAATCAAGACCTGTCTGGTGTAAGTCAATTGATGAGATAAGACTCAAATAATACGATATTATCCTCAACATACACCAGTTACTAAATGCAGTGGAAAAAATCCCCTGTTGGTGTAATCACCTAATAGGCACATAGTATACCAGGTATCAGATGACATATAAACCCCAATGTAACAGCATAAATGCTCAGTATATCACAAATATATACGTGGGTATGTGCAGTATGGCCACACAGCACGAATAGTGGAGACCTGACTACACAATTGCTAAATAGTACAGTTGTAATCCTGTATAACTACATCAATTGGTGACCTAAGAAACAGCTCTTACTTCAATCACAAACATAAATGTTATAATCAGCATGCTTAGAATAATGTTACCACATGTATTAGCTGCATCAAAACTGTCCTGTTAGCCAAGGCTGTTGAAAAATAAACCTCAACAGCGTGAAAGTGCTAGATCTATGACACAATAGGGCAAATCCAACAGCTAAGTATATCCCAGTATGTGATACAACGTAACTAGCCCCTGATGACACTGCATGTGTCTCACGATCCAACACCCTCAGAGACGCCAGCGTGATTACGTCATCAACCCTACGCACGTTTCGTGTGCATAACACACTTCATCAGGGGGAGGTATTGGGTTGAGCATTGAGCCATTTCTTTAGTTGTTCTCATGAAACCCTGTACAGTACTGCTGCGGCACAGTTTATTCGAGCATTTGCCCGTTCTGTGCCGCAGCAGTAGCCTGGCGCGCGCCCGAGTGTGACGGGCGCACGCCGAAGCAGCGGAAGAGCGCCCTCCGATCGGGGCGCTCTCCCTACCGCTGCCGGGTCCGCCGGGTCCCCCGGAACCCCCTGCCGCTGTCCCGCGATCGCGGGACACCAGGGCTCCCTCGGGGAGCCCCTGGACACGCGTGCAGGGGGCGCACGCTCCCGATGACGCGTGACCGCGCGTCTATGACGCGCGGCACGCCGAGGGGCGGCCACTAGCAAGCCGGGAGATTTCCCGGCTTGCGGTACCGACCACACTTCAATAAAGTGTGTCGGTAGTGTATGTACAGTATTGGAAAGTTTCAATTCTATTCCCCCTCCACTCTTTCCTAAGGTGTACATATTAAAATTCTCAAGTCTTTCCTGCTAAATCTTATGCTGTAGATCGTGTACCATTTTATTAGCCATTCTTTGCACAATATTCAATGTACGTAGATATTTATGGAGATATGGCCCCCAGACAGAACTCAGTGAAGTCTTAGCAATAATCTATAATGTGATATCACAAGCTCTCTCTTTTTTTCTGCTAAATACAACTCCCTATATAAGCTAACATCCTACTAGCTTCCCTATTGCTTTGTTACCTTTTTGCCTACCTTTAAGTCACCTGAAATGATGACTCCCAGTCCTTCTCCTCTAGAGCAGTTGACAGTAATCCTGTATTCTGCCTTTCAAAATTTCTGACCCAAGTATCTTATTTTACCCTTTTGGGCTATACATTGTAGTTGCCACACTCTTCACTATTCTTCCAATCTACCTAGATCATTAAACATTTTGTTTGCCTCCCTCTCCCTGTTCCCCCTGGAGTGTCAACCTTCTTGCCGATCTTTGTGTCACCTGCATAGAGGCATAATTCCCCTTCCAGACCACTGATCTGTTTGTCTTTATATATGATATTTACATTTATTGTAAGCAGCTCAATCCAGATAGCACACAAGAACGCACATACTATAAAGGCATTGTGTATTGGAAGTGAACTGTAGTTTATTGGGAATGTACCAACAATATATATGTTGCTGTGCATAATTAACCTCTAGCTAACAAAGAAAGGGTATAATACTGAAAAAAACACGTCTATTCATAGAAATATCAATTTATGTGGGAATTGGCTTTTTATGCCAATACTATATTTGGTGAAACCATAAAATCAGACAGTTAAAGCTTCCTACTCAATGATTTTTTACTTATATCAACAATGCTAATTAATCACTCAAAAATATATTGGGTGCTAATATACTGTATCAAATGTCACATGATGCCAAAATATCACAAGGTTTATCAAAATCAAAATAAAACACCTTTTTTTTGTGCATTGGTATAATTTGAATAATGCATTTACTTTATCATAATGATCATACAGTATAGTTGATTGTAAAATTACCCATTTTTGTTTAGATTGTATTAGAGAAATCTTTACAGGACCTCTTAGTTTGGAACTTTTTTGCCATGTCCTAATTACTCAAATATAGGAATTATGACAATATTTTTAATTACATATGTAGCAGACATCATTACCACCATTAACATGCGTTAACATACAAAATACTGCGTTAAATAACAGCTGTGTTATCTCCTTAAACATTGTTTTCAATAGCATTACTGTTAAATAACGCACCAGCGTTACCACATCATATTGCGTTAATGGTGTAATAAGTCTGCTACATCGGTATATATCGATATGCCATGTTATCTTTCCTTAAAAATGATCAATGATTTAGGAAGATTAGAGGAATGGTCAAGATAGTGGAAAACTACAATTTAATGCAAAAGCATAGAAGATTAATGGCACTATAACCTCAACTACAGTAAAGGGACCTGAGAGTCACCATTATTTCAAAGGAAAGGTATCAGCGGCAGAAAGAGAGAGGTGTTAATGCCACTTTATAACTCTGTCATCTGTGTTCAGTTCTGGAGACCGTATTTCCAGAAGGACATATACAATTTGAGATTGTGCAAAGAAGGGCTACTAAAATGGTGCATGGTCTGCATCATGTCTTATCAGGAGAGACTAAAGGATCTTATATATCCAGACTAGAGGACAGAGTAGAGAAAGGGTTTCAACAAAGTCCACAAGCTGAGCATGAGTTAGAGCAGGGGTGCTCAACTCCAGTCCTCACGACCCCCCAACAGGTCAGGTTTTCAGGATATCCCAGCTTCAGCACAGGTGGCTCAATCATAGGCTCAGTCAAAACAGGGACTGATTGAGCCACCTGTGATAAAGCAGGGACTGCTTGAGCCACCTGTGCTGAAGCTGGAATATCCTGAAAACTGACCTGTTGGGGGTAGGGGCGAGCTTGAGGACTGGAGATGAGCACTGCTGATTTATAGGAAGAAAAGTGCTAGAACAAGAGGTCATGCTCTCAAGCTGGAAGGTGGTAGCCTAAAGGTAAATATAAGGAAATACTTCTTCATGGAAAGGCTGGTGGATTTGTGGCATAATCTCCCAAAAGAAGTGGTAGAGACAAATTCAGTAAGGGAATAAAAAACGCGTGGGATAGACATAAGGCTAACCCAAACACAAAAGCAAACTAAGGATCAAGTAGGATCTGAGGTTTTACAGCATATAGGAGAATGGGAAGGCTAGGTGGCTAAGTGCTGCTTATCTGCTGTCATATTCTATGTTTCCATGAAAAGAGCGTCTTGATAAAAAAAATTCAAATTTTTTCATGCATTCAAATACTTTAAATAAAATAAACATGTTTACCAAGTTTCTTCCATTAGATGCAGATGCATTAGCAAGATACTGTAGATTTAATCAACCTCAGATTTGTTTTGCTGTAGGAAAAGGGGTAAATCAGAACACAGATACAGCTATGTGTACCCAGTAGATTCTACAAAGTAGTAGAAAAAGTTCGAGGTAGCTTGATACATTAACTTTAAGAGGTGTTTGAAACCATTTTAAATCCTTTAATATACAGCTGTTGGGGTTTAGACCATAAACGCACACCGATATCAGTATTGAAGTTTAGTAGATTTAGGCTTGAGATCTTACTTAATCAACATGTACAAATGAGATTTATCACATACGTGGTTACCACAGGTACAGTAAACACATTGAGGTTTTCTGTAAAGATATATCAATACAAATCAATTAAATACTGATGTTCATAAAGTGGATTTGGTTTACTTGCTAATTTTGCAATTGTTTATACATATATATTTATCAAAAAAAGAAAAGACGCACCAGGGGTTAATGCAAGACCAGCAATTTTAAAACACACAAACAATTCCAGACTTACACAGTAAGAAAAGGTAGTGCTGCGCGATGCTTGGTATCCGGGTCCCGTCCTGTCACAGCTGAAACAGCAGGGGAAGCGAATGCATTTGCGCGATCGGCATCCAAACCGGCACGTACATGTGTACGTCGGAACGTGATGATGCACCTCAACGTGTTTCACACTACAGCGTGCTTCATCAGATGTGGCACGTTGTGGTGCGAAACGCTTCCCTTCCTGCATCAGCTGTGACAAGACAGGACCTGGATACCAAGCATCGTGCAGCACTACCTTTTCTTACTGTGTAAGTCTGAAATTGTTTTTGTGTTTTAAAATTGCATTAAACCTTAGTGCGCCTTGTCTTTTTGTTGATGTTGTTTCTGGAGGTCCATGAGGTTCTTCTGTGTGCGAGCGATCAGAGCACCCACCTTGACGAGGCTGCAAAGGGAGACTTTGATGGACTGGCACTTATTTGGCAAACCGGTTCTGTGTAAGAGTGACTTCTATTTGTACACATATATTTATATATCTTTCTTTGTACTTCCTGTGCTGTGCCATAATATGGTGCTGCTATTATTGCTGTTGTTATTTTGGTTTTTAATATGAATGTTCGTCTTAAACTATTTAAAGTGCAACATGATGGGGCTATTTTCCTTATTAACCCCTGTAGTCATTGCACTTTTTCACCTATTCTTTGTTGATAGGTTTCCTCTATTTTGACTTAAGTCACTTTAGATGCTGATTGACTACCAGGTGTAATGCAGGGGCTCATAATCAGCAGCATGTGATAACATGCACAGAAAGCCCAAGTGTATTTAAATCAATATGTGTATATGTGCTTTCTACTCTTTCACAAAGCGCTGTTGTAGTGTGAAACACGTTAGGGGGATCCTTGCGGCGGATCTCCATTTTCATGTGTTGAAAAAAAATACTTTTTATTACTACAGTATTTGGATTTCCAAGCCCATCATATTTTTTCAGCTGTGCACACCATTCACCAACTTTCCACAGTAAAATGAAGATGGAGTTGGCACCAACAAACATTGTACTTTCAATAAATTTATCAGCTACAGATGCAGCCATGAGTATCCGAACACTTGCCTTGGAAAATCTGGGGCAATCTCCCAGTAATGCTAACACAGCTGGGGTCCCTGGCAGTCCCATTCAAACTGAGTTTGTTGTGTTAATCCTCCCGCTGTGTTAGGGCTTTTATATAGTGGCCGCGTGCACTACACCGTGCGCGCACGCGGCACTTATAATTGGCTGAGGTTAATCAGCCCTTTTATACAAGGGCTGCGCGCACACGGCAGTGAGCGTGCATCCGGATGACAGCGGGGAAGACGGGGAATACAATTATTTTGTGCCGCTACCAGCGCTGAAATGTCTGTATATGTGTGTTTATATATGTATGCATGTGAATGTATGTATGTGTGTGTGTATGTGTGTATGCATGTGTGTGTCTGCACAATGTTAATAAATATTTTATTTTTACCAATGTGTTTTTTTTTAATAAATAATAAATTACACATACATACACATACATACACATACATACACACATAAACACACAGTACCTTCTCAGCTCACAGCTCACAGCATACACATAAAAAGCATGCGGCACGTGCACGCGCATTCGCACTGGCACGCGTGCGCACGGCCGCACAAACTATATAACAAGCCTAAATCCGATGGGCCACTAGTCTGTCTGCAGAAATGTCACAGAAATGTTGCAGCATTACTGGGAGATTGCCCCAGATTTTCCAAGGCAAGTGTTCGGATACTCGTGGCTGCATCTGTATTGTTATAATTTGGAATGAACTACTGTAAAAAGAGTAACACTCCAATAGTAATCAAGTGGTGAGTATTTATTCATCCAACGTTTCGGTCCAATACAGCAGACCTGTCTCAAGGTTATAATTTGGAAACCATAAAACACAGCACCGCAAATATGCTTTTACAAGAGATCATGACTTTCATCATCTGGCTTTCAGATAATGGATGTTGTGCAAGAAGTAGAAAAGGTATCTAATTAACAATCATAAAAAGGCTTCATACTGACCATGACTTTTAAAATGCAAATCATTTTTAAGGGGCAATCAAGGTTACAGTATTGTGCATTGATAGCTGTATACAGACTTGATGAAAATGGGGAATAACATTATTTATTAACTAAAAGGTGAATTTTGACAAATAAAATTTGAATCATTTATAGCCTTCACTATCATTCTTATTTAGCACCCAATGAGGAAATATTGGAATTAGTGTACTGGTTTATGATTTGATATTGTTAACATTGCTTGTTTATGACATGCTCAGTTTTATCTCTCTATTTATGGTTATAGATTTTATGTGTACCTGTTTTTTTTTTAAATAATGTAATAAATTACTTACAGATTCCAAAAACCTTAAAAGATGCAAGATAAGTAATCCGATCTTAGTTATTTACAAAATAACTTGCCTGGTGATATACATTGAAATATACCTCTTGTTTTCAAGTATGTCCTGGGAGAATTGATACAAGTAAAACATAATTGCAGCCTTTAAATAATTACTGCTGCTGAACACCAATGTCTGTCTCACATGACCTTTACTCCTCTTCAAATGCCAACAGAAAAGCCAATAATGCAGGAAATGATTCCCATATATTTTTTTTATTTTTTTTTTCTACAGGGTAAAATGTCAACTGGGATCAGTAACATACAAAATAAGTATGGCAAAAATGTCACGAGGTTGTGTTGCAGATACTGAATTCTAAGTTAGTTGATATATTAGGAGGATCTCAGACAGTCTGGAAATTTAAAGAATATTCATATGTAGAATAAATGAGAATTGTAAAGTGCTAATGAGGCAGAGAACCTTTATATCAATATAAAATATATATGGTTTCCAGCACACAATCAAGAAAAGGAAGACTGATGATCAGCAAAATATGTATATTTAATGTGTAGGAAGAAAATTACATAAAGAAATAAAGGGGAATGGAGAATGCAAGTGTAAACAATACTATAGGTACAAATGACACCTGAGGGGAAAAGGTACACTGGAGGCTAAGGAATGTGGGAAACAAGGGGAGGGAAAACAGAAACAGGGAGGGGTGGAGGGGGGGGGGGAAAGGAAGGGAAGTGAAGGGAGAAAAAAAACAACAAAGAATGTGGAGGAAACAAATGAAAGGCAAGTAGACGGGGGCAACGTTTTGGGGGCTGGAGCCCTTCTTCTGGCCCGTTCCCTATGATCTGGATGACCACAGGTACTTCCCACTCCCTTGATCCTAACCTACAGACAAAGTTAAGCAAGTAAGCCAAGCACCAGGCTAACTAGTTAGAGGACTCTGCCCAAGATCGAATGGGGGGAGTAATACCTGTGAATGTCCTGGTTGCACAGTCCTAGGCATGAGTCAGTCAAAAAAGGAAGTGAGCCCAAGTGTGCCTAATCACTAAAATAACGTGTGATGGTCCAAATGGCACAAAGCAATAGGGTAGAGCAAAGTTGCTCAACAAAGTCCAGGAGCACCTAAGAGTTTAAATCACAAAGTAATTTGACAGTCCACAAAGCAACTGAGGGCTAAGTACAATGAGAACAAGGTAAGTACAGGCTCAAATGGAGTACGCTCACGTTTTGTGGAATTAACAGGAACTTAGACAGTCTGGAAATGTATAGAATATTCATATGTGGAATAAATGAGAAATGTAAAGTGCTAATGAGGCAGGGAACCTTGCTATCAGTAAACCACACACACACGCACACTACCTTTAGCAAATGCATATGTATTTATGTGAATATTCTTCCTATTCTCATAAAATCATTCATTATGCTACAATTTCTTCAGCACAAAGCTCTCTTTTAAAACGTAGGAAGTTCTATTATTAATTATCTTTTATTTCCCAGGTATCAGAAACAAGGCTAACACTGTAATTCAAATTACTCAATTGCATTTAGTTTTTATTTCAATTCTATTGTGTTTGTGTGGCAATATGAAGTTTTAGCAGCAGATTATGCACACCAAGAAAGCAAAGTAAATGCAAACACGTTCAATTATATATATGTAAGGGAGTTACTACCGGTTCCCCTGATCTTCCCTTGTCCCCTGCCTTACCCCTGTGGCAGTAAGGGAAGGGAACGGCGACTTCTCCCGGATGGCGCCGCCATCTTGGCTGGCGTCATCGGGGTCCTGGTGCTCGCACATGCGTGGAGGGTCACGCATGCGCAGACAGCCGCGGCGGCCATTACAGAGAAGGAGGCAGGTCGCAGATGGCGCTCCGTAGTGCAGGGACCCCTAGAAGTCGCACATGAGCAGTTAGGGCGATGCGGCGGCCATTACAGGGTTGCGCAGGCTCAGTGGAGAGTAGCGGCGGCCATTACACATAGAGCATGCGGCCCCAATGCAAAAGAGGTGCTGAGTGGACTACAATTCCCAGCAGCCTCTGGGGACTGCACTTTCACCCAGATCACATGCAGCCAGACAGCCACTGAGGCTTACAGATTTTCATGCTGCATGTGGATACATTGTTGTGTGCAGTCAGGAAGCTGAGAGTGAAGCACATGAGTTAGTTGGAGCTGGGAGAAGGGAGGGGGAGGTAGTGTGTAGGGAGCAAGTGGCTTTTTACATTAGGCCAGGTTACCTCCAGGCCCCAGCTAGTCCCAACTCACCAGTAGATGTGTAGCTGATGTGTAGGGAAGGCCCTAAGGTAGGGACTTTACCCTTTTAGCAGTTAGATTAGTCAGTGAGACAGACGCTGCTGTGTGCTCTGACAAGGAGGGAGCAGTGTGACAACTGTGTCTGGGATCAGACCTGCATCACTCAAGATAGAGACTATCTGTGTGGTGAGATTATCTGGATTGGGAGAGGACACCATTGCTGCGGATTCAGCGTTGGACGAAGAGGGGTCCTTTCCTGTTGTTGCTGTCCCCAGGCGCAGGAGCCCGGGCAGGTATTTCTACAAGTGCACCAACTTTAACCTACATACCGGTTTCCTTACAGGCGATGATCACGCCTAGTGGGTGGGTTGCTGGACTATTGGGTATAGTGGTGGGGTTTGCGGCCCAGTGAGGCCAGGTTAAGGGTGACACGGCTGTGTTGCTATTATTGATGTGATGTGATGTTGTTTTGCCCATATAGTAAACAGTTACAAATATATACTCCATTGTATGTGTTTCCTATTCGTGGGTCCTGTGTCAGGGGTCATTCTATACACCTGGAATCCCTGCACAGGTGGAGGCGCTGTAAGTATACATTCCAGGATACACCCCAGGCTCCCATTGGCAGAGGTTCAGGCCTCCTGTGAGCCTAACAGGTATTGCACCACACTGGTACCAGATGTAGGCGCTGTCGACCTCCAGGTGGTACATGTGGGACCAATGGGGATCATGGGTGGTCCTACGGGTGCCTTGGGGTCCCCAGGTCATCCCCACAGGTGTCTGATGCCCTCGGGTGGCTCCCACGGGGATCTGGGGCCCTCGGGTGGTCCCTGCGGGTCCGTGGGGCCCCCACAGCTGTGGGGCCCCTGGTTCTTCCCCGCAGGTGTCCCACGTGGGTCCACATGTGGTACCCATGTTCATCCAGTGGTCATCAGGTGGTACCCGTGAGCGTCCGGGGATCCCCAGCTGGTCTCCATGGGTTCCTGCAGGCCTGCGGTACCAATCCTGTATGTAAAAAATAAAACATGGGCTACATTTAAATAAACCCCCCCTCGCCACCAAACACATACAGTACAGTAATGGGCAAAATAACTATTATTCAGATATGGATAATAGATTATTTGCCCATTATTAAACACAACATTAGCAAGCATAGATAAATAAAGTAAATAAGTACAGTTCTACTTACCCCTGACATTATGAAGGGCATCCACATCAGGATACTGCAGGTCCCTGCCCTCCATTGCCAGAAAGCATACATGCATAATAAATACAATCTAATGTCTCCTAACCCCTTAATCACCTTAGCAGTTAATAACCGTTATAGTAATTAAGGGGTTAACCCACCCTGTCCCACTACCTACCTGGGAAGCCTAAGCACCCACTCCGGAACCACTATACTCATCCTGAACCCATTGAGTAGTATAGTGATACATCATACCCATATAATTATATGGGCATGATAAGCCACTATAGCACTCAATGGGCCCCCTAATCAAAATACATTAATGCACAAAACACACAATAATAAAACATTAAAAACCACTGAAACACCACCATTCCATAAATCAAAACACTAGCCAGCTAATGCAATTAATAAAAGCACTAATCAGCTCAACGATGAATTAATTAAAGCATTATCCAATCAAATCAATTAATTAATAAAACAATAATGAATTAATTGCACCAGTATCCAATGAAACCAATTAATTAATTTAAAAAAAACAATTAATTAATTGTAACAGTAACCAACAAAGAAATTAATTATGAAAAAATATCGTAAACACAACCATTACAAGCCTTACCCAACACAAGACATCATTAATTAAAAACGAAAATAAATCGGCATTAAAATATTACAATAAAGCAACTAAATGACAAACAATTACATCCACATATAAACAAACATAGAAAAATCACCATCAATACAAAGCAAGAAATTCCCAAAAAAGTATTGGCCTAATAATGTATTGATTTGTACCCTAATGTTGTACAGATTAATACATTATCAGTCAATGTGCAAAGAAAAGAAAAAAATACACATCCAATGGAAAAACCTGTAAAAAAAATACATTTACAAACAAACAATATATTACTTACCATTAGAAGCACTGGCCCTCTGACTCCCGGGGAAACAGGAAGCTCACATACCGCGAAGGCCCGAAACAGCATCCGATGCCATCCGCCATTAAGATTCGGATCAGGTACCCAATTCTTCTTTCTTCTATCATTAATCCGCTTCTTCTATCTTCATCTGTCATTACTTCTGTATCTTTTGAATCTTCTGTCTTCATCTGTCAATACAAAAACCCCATGGTAGATCCCAAGCGATGTTGTCTCATCGTCTTCTTGGGCTCAAATGAGGCGTCAAGGCCTTAAATAAGGCTTGTGACATCACATTTGGGCGTGAACGTGTTCAACAGCGATCTGATTGGTTGTTAAAATCATGTGCCTTTTTTTGTTTTTTTAAAGACGTCATTTAAAGGGAATGATGCCAGCCAATCAGAATGGCTGATTAATTCATTCATTGTTGAGCTGGTTAGTGCTTTTATTAATAGCATTAGCTGGCTAGTGTTTTGATTTATTGAATGGTGGTGTTTTCGTGGTTTTTAATGTTTTATTATTGTGTGTTTGTGCATTAATGTATTTTGATTAGGGTGCCCATTGAGTGCTATAGTGGCTTATCATGCCCATATAATTATATGGGTATGATGTACCACTATACTACTCAATGGGTACAAGGTGAGTATAGTGGGTCTGGGGTGGGTGCATAAGCCTCCCGGGTGGGTAGCAGGGAAGGGTGGGTTAACCCCTTTAATTACTATAGCGGTTATTAACCGCTAAGGTGATTAAGGGGTTAGGAGACATTACATTGTATTTATTATGCATGTATGCTTTCTGGCAAGGGACCTGCAGTATCCTGATGAGGATGCCCTTCGTAATGCTAGGGGTAAGTAGAACTGTACTTATTTACTTTATTTATGTATGCTTGCTAATGTTGTGTTTAATAATGGCAAATAATCTATTATCCATATCTGGATAATAGTTATTTTGCCATTACTCTACTGTATGTGTTTGGTGGTTTTGGGGAGATGTATTTAAGAGATGTAGCCCATGTTTTATTTTTTACATACAGGATTGGTACCACAGGCCTGCAGGGAACCATGGAGACCACCTGGGGATCCCCGGACGCCCATGGGTACCACCTGCGGACCCACGGGGGACACATGCGGGGAAGAACCAAGGGCTCCACAGCTGTGGGGCCACATAGACCCGCAGAGACCACCGGAGGGCCCCAGACCACCGTGGGAACCACCCCCGAGCCCCAGACCCCCATGGGAACCACCTGTGGGCCCCAGACACCTGTGGGGATGACCCGGGGACCCCCAGACACCCGTGAGCACCCCCTGGGATGCACTGCGGGGCCTGCGGACACCCGTCGGGCCCACCGGCCTGGGGTATTAATACTGTATGTTAAAAAAAAATCATGGTTTTACAGTATGGGGGAGCAGGAGGGGTGGGTGGCGTATTGGTGTTTATCAGATTTTGTAATGGTTTATTGGGGGCTTAGGAGGTAGGTAGTGGGGCTGTTTTGTGTACTGTTTGTATTGTGGGTAGTGGGGGTGGGTGAAGAGGGTATTAGCCCCAAGGATGGGTGTTTAGGCCTTGTGGGGGGGTAGCTGGAGGGGTTAACAAGAAAGAGCTTTTGGTTTTGAACAAAACATTTGGGGGCGATTCGGGCTTTTATCACCCACTTATTAATGCTTACTGAATAGCAGTAGACATTTTGGCCTATAAGTGGTTCGATAAGTGGCTTATGAACGCTTACTGCATGAGGCCCATAGTGGCAATGCAAAAGTCTCCTTTCATTAAAACAAAAATGGCACAAAATTCTGATTAACAATCCCATTATGTGCATTAATAATGAAAAAAATAATATCATTATTTATATTGTGTCGGCATGTTTTGAAGATTTTTGGGGAATATAAAATTACATAACATATTATAAAGGTCAGTGTTGTGAAGGAGACAAACTTTGAAGCTCATCATTCTCTGTGTTTCAGAATTATTACATAATGCAACATGTGCACATATTCTACTGTGATTCAATTTGTGTTCATTAGAGCAAAATGAAAGTAAATGAAAGAGGTCCTGATCTGAACAGTGGAAAATACCTGTTTATTTAAAATAGGCAAAACAAAAGTCCTGTACTTGTCAGTAAAGGAATTCAAGGTTTTAGTAAGATGATGAACCAATATTCAAAATCTTTCCCCACAGAGAGGCGTACTGTAATTTCTACCATTCATAACTGCAGTACTTTCATAAAATTGATTCTAGCAGATAACATAAGCTAAATCACCTGATTCAAATGCACATTGATTTGTGGCAGCTTTCTGATGCCATTTTAGTGGTGGCTCAATTTACATTTGTCTAATAACCTTTCCTTAACATATGAGTGGTTTAATGATTTTCTATGATGCATAGTTTTCAAAGCACTTTGGGGATGAATGAGTGCTAATGTGAAAGAATACAGCCATTCCCTACCTCTTACTGGAAACCTAAAATGTAACTTTAAGAAGGTATATTATTTATTTTTGACAGGCAAAACAAAATAATACAATGCCAATATAGTGCTTAATGGAAGGGGAATTGCTTCATATTCCTTTAGCATCATGAGCCATATTTACTAAGTGGTGCTACTCCATAAGATGGTGCTGTCTTATTTTTGTTTGAGGGAAATGTTATAATAATACAATGCAAGTTAATTCAAAGTGATTTCAGTTCCATGCCAGGTCTTTGTGAGCTTGAGTAAGCTACTTTAGCTCTATGCCTTGGGCATCTAAAATTAAATTATAAGCTCCACAAGGCTAAACAATAAGTTAATGCCAGAGTTTATGACATACAGTGCATTGCACAAGAATTGCCTACATGTTTGTAGGATTCTCCAAAATGGAAAATGGAAAAAAAATGAAAATAATAAAATAATGTTAAATATATTTTAACCTAAATGATAATATGCAATATATTTTTGTATGTATTGTAGAGTAGTTATTACATACTGGTTTGAAGTTGCTTACACACACACATCAAAGCTTGTGCGACTATAATAATGAGATCTTGAAAAAAACAGATTTGCTGAGATAACTATTAATGACATCTAACTTCCTACAACTACTAATAGCCTTTCAGCTTTCTGTTTGATACAAGTGACAGATACTGTACTGTACAGGTCCATAATTCTAACAAAAACAGTTGGAATAGCAAAGGTTTATGGATAGGGCCTCCATGTTTTTTTTAGTTGCTTCTTTTTGTCCTGAAAATACAACATGATTTAGAAAGTAGTGGACATTTTTTTTTCAAGTAGAGAGTAAATCATAAGAACAGAATATAAGTAACAGTTCTCTGCAAGGGCCTTCAAGTAGGAAAAGTATAAAAGCTATGTTTTTAAGTGTGCAGTATGGATCAAGAAACAGAGCTTTGGAGAGCTACTGCTTAGTGGTATTCCTCACTCTTTAAAAATATCAAAGATTAGATAACAGACTCTAAGGTTAAAATTTAGTAAAGATGTAGCAAGACTTTCTGTGTGCATTGCTACTGCTGGTGCTGCTGCTGCCACCTGCGGTCCCATAATCGTGCCGATCACGACCCGGATTGATTAACACTGGGTGGCCCAATCCAGAAGCATGGACTCCCCTCAGAGTGATCGCAGCAAACACTGTCCTCAGCGCTGCAGAAGTTTGCTTGTTCGTCTGCGCTGCTGGTGACAGTAAGTCTTAATACATCAGTATAGGACATACATGTCGCTGATGTGTTCATCTAAGTATGCCACACTAATTGTTTATAGTACATCCCATATCTTATGCACTGCTTGCTATGTCTGACTGTGTTTTACCACTCTAATTATTATATATTAATTACCCTAAAGCAAAATTATATACTACTCCCGGTGGCATAGATTTAACTTCAAATGGGATTAAAATACAGTAGGGCTGCATGACACAAGGAGGCTAGTGTGGATGAATCAGTAAAAATAACAACACATTTGCCTTGGTAGCAAGCTCTAAATCGATTAACATCATGTTTTTAGTGTGTCAGCACGAATAAATTCTATCATAAATGTATCAATATTTTTTTAATATTGTCCTAAGTTCCTGTTTAACCAAGGTTCATATGCTTTTGTGACTGTATTTAAATTGTTCATATTAGGACAGTGCGTAAATTGTTATAATACGGAATGTCATAAAATTAAACCTCATCAGATAAAACTTCACCCAATGAAACTTCAACATCAGAAGTCTAATCATATGTAAAAACTTCATCAAATGTAAAACTTCATCATATATAAAACTTAATTGGTGCTACTGCTCCCTTTACACTCACTTTCCCCATAGCAACTACTTGATTGGTTGTTGCACTGCTTGCGCATCAAGCATAAAAGTCAGCTGTCGTAAGATGAGGTTTTGTCTTATAAAGTTCTGTCTTATGAGGTTTTGTCTGGTGAATAATTATGTCCTAATATTTATTTATAAAATGTTTTACCAGGAAGTAATATATGGAGCGTTACCTCTCGTATTCAAGTATGTCCTGAGAATATATATATATATATATGTAACGATGTTTGCCCGGCCCATCTCATATTGACCTCTTCTGTGATCACTGACCCCTGTTACATGAAGTGTAGTGTGGTGCACCTGCTGGCTTACAGAATCCCTGAGTCTCCCGCGATGTTATGGGGAAATGCATCAGGACTGGCTTATGAGGTAGTGCTGAGTTATACTCACTCATGGTGCAGCGCCTCCATCTCTTCCAGACCCCCAGCATAGTAGGGAGGAGTCTCTGAAAGAGAACCTCTTTGTGCACCTGCATCATCATTGGCAGACTGCCCATCATAGCGGCCGGTCTTCTAGCCGCTCATCTCAGGTTGCCAACCCAAAGGAAGTCCCTGAACACTCACTCCTAGTCAGGGCCCTATAAGCTTTCCTTGCTCTTCCCTTACTCCCGGATGGAGTAAGGGGAATAGCCTGCCCACACCTCTCCCCTAAGGGAGGGCCACAAAAGCTGCCAAAACCTTGACAGTTTGCTGGGTCAGACCAGTCTCACTCAGGTGGGGTGAGCCACTAACTAAATACAGGATATGCTGTGCACTAAATAGTTCCAATAGGCACCACCCCTGAGTCACTGTAATTGGACACAGAGACTGATGACACTACCTTCACCAAATACTACGCAGCACAGGAGAGTGAGGGCAAACCCCATGATTACTCCTGGCAACCTGCCCTTAACAGGGATCATTGCACAGGAGGAGAAAGGCGTGTAACCCCAAAACTACCCAGGGCTATATATATATTGTGACAGGGTCATTAACTCTGTATATATTAGTAGGAGATGGCAGTATGCATGATTTCCAGTAGACGAGGGGTTAACCCAGCTTATTAATCAGTCCACAGGTGATTCAAATTAAGCTAGTTCACCTGCTTTAAAACAAGAAGAGGAAATGCATCTGGGGCAGCAGTCTCTCTCAGGCACAGAGAGAAGACAGAGGAGTGGTGACAGACAGACACAGGCTGCTCAGATTAATCCTGTCCCAAAGGGAATAAAGCTCCCAGGTAAGGAGCCAACTGGTATTGCGGAACATTGTTGGGCTGGACTAGGTTAGCTAGCCAGCCAGGTAGATAGCCTGAACTTTTGTTTAGTCAGTGCCCCGACCGGGGTTAGGTTTTGTTTACGTATACTTCTTTTAAAGGGACAGAGTACCCATTGTTTTAGTTACCCTTTTTGGACAAATAAATCCACCAGCACTATTTCACCAGAAAAGTCGTGTTGTCTCCTCACTTACCACGGCCGTCCTGCCACAAAATATATTTATATATATATATATATATATATATATATATATATATATATATATAGACCATACGATACCGGTTGCAACACGACATAAAGGGACAGCACACAGGTAAGTAAATCAAAAATGTTCTATATTTGATAGAAGACACAAAAAACGACGCTTCAGTCCCCCAGTGGTCAACTGTCCCGATTTATGACGGAGAGTCCCTCATAATTTGATTAAAATCACTAGGAACTCCATGTTACATGAAGTCACACTTTAAAAGATATCAGGTCAACGATACCGAAACATGATGAAACCCGGCCTCGTCCTCCCCTTCCCCCCACCCCCCACCTTTCCTCCCCCTGTGAGTTCTATATTGTGAATAATATGTGGTTAATGCAAAGTGTGTTGGAATAACTACAAAATTGAGGAAGTTTAATGCAAAAGAATTTATTGTAATACCATGAACTGCGAACAAAAACCAATAAACTTCAAGTTATAAAATATATATATATTTAAATGCTAAAAAGACACTAAAAACAAGAGCATGGTACAATTAGTTTCAAATGGTATAACAAATATTTGCTTTTCAGTGAATCACAAGCACTGCTTTGAGCATAAAATAGGTCAACATCATGTGTCCTTCTTATTCTTGCATAAATTTGAGGTCTACATACAGTAGTGTTTACTGATCCACTAATGTATACCACTATCTTGGTCTATAGTTTGCAAGTTTATTGTTTTAACATTGTAAAACAGCATTCCGGCAGACCTGTTTGAGATCTCACCATATCAATATCAGACATCATCTAAAGAAGAATAGCTCGCAAATCCCTGTAGCTGAAAAAAGCGAGAAAATAAAACAAGACAATCCTGAAACATATTTTGAACCTGACAGCAATATCTTATATCTACATATTATTCAGGTCCATGGATTTATTTTTTATCAACCTCTAGCACTTACATGGATTGCAATGCCTTAAAAGTCAAGGATTATATTGGTGCATTTAAAATACATTTACCTAAATATACAGATATAGCCCAACCTTGACTATGGGGAAAGCTGCCGGTTGCAAATGCTCCTCTGGAGCTGTGGGAAATTGACTTTTTTTGCACAGTTCCATGGAAGTTTAGTCAGGCTACAGTTCTAAATGCATTAAATAATAGTATATATATATATATATAGCTCTTCAATTTGTAGCCCACAGAAAGAATGGAAGCCCTTCCACGTTTCCCCCAGAACACTCACATTCTTTGCTACTCTCTCCCTGGTGCAAAGTGGGTGAGACATAGTACCATACAATGGAGCTTCCCATCCAGTTGGCTACTTCCTCCTGACATTGCTCTGTTTCATATTTTCTACTCCTGCCCTCTACTATAGACTAGTTCCGATGCAGAGGA
Source organism: Ascaphus truei (assembly GCF_040206685.1). Lineage (NCBI taxonomy): Eukaryota > Metazoa > Chordata > Amphibia > Anura > Ascaphidae > Ascaphus > Ascaphus truei. Next base: position 331,576,452 of record NC_134486.1, read on the forward strand.
GACAAGTGTCACACCATTAATCAGTGCCTGCCCACCGACAGTAAGAAATTGATCAAAACTCTGATTTGTTGCAACAGTATCCACTGCTTTATAAGCATTGTGTGTGAAAGATCAGAGGTGGCAAAGCAACCATGTCTCACTGTGCTCTCCACTCAGTCCCTTGGTAGCACAAAGTAAATATGGCCCTTCAGTATATGCAATAAGTTGAAAAGTTCATTTGGATATGCAGTACAATTGCAAGAAAACTCACTGCATGATCAAGGGCAAACTAATTAAAGGACAATTTGGTAACCAACGCATATTTTTCACATATATATATATATATATAGATCCTATCATTTGGATACTGTTCATTGCCTTTTTCTACTAAAATGACTGCTTTGGAGTTTCAACACGTTTCACTGATTACATTATTGTAAAGGTCAAAATATCCCTCAAACTAAAATTTCATTATTTTTATATATACTCCTGGAAAGACAGCTAAAATGTAATAAAGCTAAAAAATATAGATTAATCATGAGAAGAAGTAATGCCCTCTGCTGTGTATTGAAGATAATGAAACAACATAAATATTTAAGGTGAAAGTAAGTGTGAGAGTAACTAACAACTAAATTGTCGAACCATACTGTAGAGATTTGTTGAACATTACTAGAATACTACAGTACAGATGCAGCCAACAGTATCCGACGACTTGCCTGAGAAAATACGGTGGCTATCACACAGTAAACGCTGCAACATTTCTGTGAGATTCTGCAGCCAGACTAATGGCCCATTGGATTAACACAGCAGGGATCCCTGGTCAATTTGAATGGGACTGCAGGGACCACTCGCTGTGTTAATCCGATGGGCCATTAGTCTGGCTGCAGAAATCTCACAGAAATGTTGCAGCGTTACTGTGAGATAGCCACCGTATTTTCCCAGGCAAGTGAGCAGATACTGGTGGCTGCATCTGTAGCTTGAATACCACCAGCTGGCATACATTAAATCCCATTGAAAAGGGTACTGATGGTGTTCTTCGCTAATTCGTTTGCCTGTAAGTCCCAAGTGTTGCCACTCACAGTTTCTCAATTTGAACAAGATGCTCTTTCTATAATTGATACTAATTTATATTAGCATATTGCTTCAAAATGTTTATATTATTTTTTAGATATGCATGGGTAAACTCTCCTGCTGATAAGGGAAAATAGCTTGAGAAAAATGTCAACATAAGGTTTTTTCTACTTAAAGAGTGGTTTATAGTCCTAGGCCTCTTAATGTACTGTCCTAAACACCACAAAAAATTATTTGTACACTCACCCTACTGCCAAAGACTTCTAGTATCAAGAAGGCGCGTGAGTGATGGAAATATTCTAATTACAGTACGTGTACCTGTTATGAGATTGTCTCAAACTATATGCAACCAAACTTATAGTACACTTATAGTAAACATTAGCACACTTTAAGTCTCAACACTGTTTAGTAAATCTTGGCTTTATGAAAAGATATAGATATCACAAATTCTAATAATAAGAAAAAAAATATGGACCATTATGAAACCCAAATAAGAGTACTAACAAAAATAATGTTCATGTTAAGTTAAAAAGAAAATTGTTTTTTTCTTTTATAGAAGAAAGTTACAAAAAGTTATTCCCAACATTTTATTTGAGCTTTACAATTGTTTTTTCTGTTTGACCTTCACCAATCACATCTCACGCTACTGAATTAAAGCAAAGGAGAACAACTGACAGAATGAAAGACAGCTGACGTAAAAAAAATCAATATCAATAGCCTGTTTGAGTTGCACAAGGACCTGTAGTATGTTAAAAAGGATGTCATATAGAACAGTTATATAGTTCATTAACTTTATTATAAGCCTTTCCTTAATATTGCTGTCATTTGTAAAGTGATACACAGTCTATGGTCATCTACTCTGTCAGTTCTTTAAATACATCACAGTAGGCAGCTTATTTTGCTTCTTTTACTAAGCTCAATGACAAAGGGTCTTCACAAATCACACACCTTGTTAAAAGTATGACAGAAGTGTTCTTAAGCCAGGGCAGTAAGCCTGATTTATTCTTTACTCTTGAAAAGCTGATAGATGGCCCAAGTGTGTCATAATATGAATAAAGATACATGGAGAAAATAAAGACCAAATTATGATACCTTTAGAGTTGGAGAAAATGGAGCAAAACTGGAGAAGTCTATTTCCCAAGATGATACATTTAGTAACATTACAGTGTTATATACAGTGGCCCATATTTACTAAGCAGTCTTCTGACAAATGAGATAAGAGATATTGCAGTGCTAGAAGACACCTTAAAGCCCACTGACTTCAACAGACTGTAAAGTGTCTTCCAGTCGCAGAAAGTACCTTTATAGCAGAAGAATTTTGTCCATGACGTTGCTTATATTTAAAAAGCATTAATACTGTATATGTATAAATATTATCCAATATGCAAATAAAAGCACAAGCACAGTGAATCTTCCAACAAAATAGGAAAGGGAAGCAGTTCCTTCAGGTAAAACACAGACAGTTTAAACAGTATAATGTGAAATAGAATAAGGGAGTAAACCCAAGTAACCTGATGCTGCTAAAGTCTGGTATACCTTAGAATGGGATTAAACCAACAGTCCACTAGAGAATATATATAGCAGATCACCGTGAGCATCATATATGAAATAAGATACACTATAAGAACTCACCCTGGCCGGGGGGCCCGTTGTGCAGACTATGGCCGGGTGCGAGGGATGAAGCATCCAGGGACACTCCACTCGCGGGCCTCTTTACGCCACAGCTGCTGCCCTTACCCGCCTGGTGTCACTGGTATCTCCGTGTGGTTAGCAGTAAGCTTGCCATGATGCAATGCGGGTGTCCCGCTGGAGTGCCGTCGGCGGCGTCTTGTCAGTCCTTGCGCATGCAGTCGGGGTGTCCTCCCTCCGTGGTAACGGTTTCACAGGATGTGTGTGGGATCCCGCTGGATGATCGCGCTCACGCTGATTCCTGCTAACGGAGGAGTGCTGGTGCGTCTCTGCAAACCCTGCGCTCCGGCGTGTCCACGTGAGTGGGGAAGGAGTGATGACGTCAGACCTCCAGACGGGCGAATCTCGCGGTGATATGCCTGCGTGCTCCAGCCATATAATAGACAAGGTGAAGGTGGTGAAGAGGCGGTCACAGCAAAAAGTCAGGTTCAGGAACAGTTGAGGTTAAAAGCAGCTTTATTAGTACATGCTGTACATCTCAGAAGGGGGCACTCTGACGCGTTTCGTCCCTCTCCGGGACTTTATCAAAGAGTATACTACCCTTAACACACAGACCCCTTAAATAGGAGGAGACCCAATCTGATTGGTTGCTCAAAAAGTGACAAAAGTTTTTTTTTTAGCTCAATCAAGTTAATATTGAACCAGTGTTTGGGTTTAACCCATTAACTGGGTCTGTGTGGAATACATGGTTAAAACATACATATTTACAACAAACAAAAAATATAAAATCAATGGTATACAATGGGATGTAGAGCAATAACTGATATGTATTAAAATTATTGTTTACACAACTATGGTAGTGTGGAGTATTATTTGTTTAGGTTCTAGTATGACTTAAAGAAATGTTTATAATGTTGGTCAATATTTCTAAGTAGAATTACCATGAGTGAATAGAAACAATTGTTACCTGGATATACTTGGATATTGATTAGTGCAAAATGTATTACAAACAATATATACGCACATCAACATATATTGGAGATATACTAAGCACCACAATACATTCATGAGAATAGTATATACTCAAATTCGATCGTCTGGGTATAGTAATAGTTTAACTCACAACATGCTGGGTTACAGTCGTGTGGACATACACTCTCGGCCACCCTCCTCCTCACATGGCTATAGGAAATGTTTTAACTCCCAATCAATGTTAATGCCATGTGGGTGAAGGGTGTCGAGAGTGTTTATCCAGAACATCTCCCGCTGGTTTAGTGTGTTCTCTCTGTTGCCGCCTCTGGGGTGGCAATGTATATGTTCAATAGCGGAAAAGGTGAAGTTCTTAATGCCTCCCATGAGGCATTGCGTAAAGTGTCTAGATACGGGATGAAGAAGATCATCTTTCCTGATCAAGCGGGCATGTTCTGCCATTCTAGTTTTTAATGGCCTGGTTGTGCGACCTACATAGCTTAATCCACATTTGCAATGAAGTACATATATGACATAACTGGTGTTACAATTTAGAAAGGTCTTGATTTTATATTCACGTAAATTATATTTACACATAATCTTGTTTGTTGGAGATGCGTGTTGGCACATGGTGCAATTACCACATTTGAAAAATCCCTTAGGGATACTTCTGATATTGGAGGGACCACTCTTGCTAACAAACATGCTAGGTGATAGGTGCGATGCTAGTGTTTTTGCTTTACGGTATGTGAACCTAGGTCCACTTTGGACAATTGGGCGTATATCGTTGTCCAGTAATAAAGTGTGCCAGTGCTTGTGAAAGATGTCACAGATTTGTTTAGACTGTTGATTAAATGTGGTGATAAAGTAAGGACTTTTTCTTTCACCAAAAGCATTGGCACTCCTTCCATTAGGGACTGGATTTTTCCTTTTACAGATAAGATTTTTTCGGTCTGTTACATTTGCTTTGTCAAATGCTGCACCAACATCTTTGGCGGAATACCCCCTGGCGCGAAATCTTGTTGACATTTCTCGTGATCGGGACAGAAAAACCTCATCGTCAGAGCACAGCCTTTTGAGTCTCATAAACTGAGCTCCAGGAATATTTCTAATTAGAGATTTTGGATGGCAACTTTAAGGCCGTAAGGAATTTGAATTCCTTGACTGTACACACCCCGTGATTCCTATATTTCACCATCTCCCAAAGATCCATAAATCGCTAGTTGACCCCCCTGGTCAACCAATAGTAGCGAGCATTGGATCTTTGGGAGATGGATTGTCACGATATGTTGACAAATTTCTGCAACCCCTGGTGGTACAGTTACCCTCATATGTCAGAGACACAGCAGATTTGATTGTCAATTTGCAGGACTTCACTTGCCACAAAGAATACAGGTGGGTTACACTTGATGTGGCCTCCCTGTATTCTATTATACAACACAAACATGGATTAGCAGCCGTTGAATATTATTTAGAACTTTCCACTCTATCTTCCTCACATTGCACTTTTTTATTGGAATCTATTTCATTTTTGCTCACGCACAATTATTTTATGTTTGATTCACTTTTTTATTTACAATTGTTGGGTACCGCAATGGGCACGAGCTTTGCACCATCATACGCGAATTTATTTATGGGTTTTTGGAAAGCACGGTTTATTTTTCACAGTGATAACTCCTTTCGTCAAAATATCGTCTTCTATAAGCGGTATATTGACGATCTTATAATAATTTGGAAGGGCGATGAACATACACTGATTTCTTTCACAGACTATCTAAACACTAATGATTTAAACATTAAACTCACTTTTGAACATAACCTCAATCACATTCACTATTTGGATTTGGTCCTGTACATTGACAACAATATGCAGATTCAATCAGACATTTACCGTAAGGAGAACTCCAGGAATACACTCCTATGTGCACAAAGTTGCCATCCAAAATCTCTAATTAGAAATATTCCTGGAGCTCAGTTTATGAGACTCAAAAGGCTGTGCTCTGACGATGAGGTTTTTCTGTCCCGATCACGAGAAATGTCAACAAGATTTCGCGCCAGGGGGTATTCCGCCAAAGATGTTGGTGCAGCATTTGACAAAGCAAATGTAACAGACCGAAAAAATCTTATCTGTAAAAGGAAAAATCCAGTCCCTAATGGAAGGAGTGCCAATGCTTTTGGTGAAAGAAAAAGTCCTTACTTTATCACCACATTTAATCAACAGTCTAAACAAATCTGTGACATCTTTCACAAGCACTGGCACACTTTATTACTGGACAACGATATACGCCCAATTGTCCAAAGTGGACCTAGGTTCACATACCGTAAAGCGAAAACACTAGCATCGCACCTATCACCTAGCATGTTTGTTAGCAAGAGTGGTCCCTCCAATATCAGTAGTATCCCTAAGGGATTTTTCAAATGTGGTAATTGCACCATGTGCCAACACGCATCTCCAACAAACAAGATTATGTGTAAATATAATTTACGTGAATATAAAATCAAGACCTTTCTAAATTGTAACACCAGTTATGTCATATATGTACTTCATTGCAAATGTGGATTAAGCTATGTAGGTCGCACAACCAGGCCATTAAAAACTAGAATGGCAGAACATGCCCGCTTGATCAGGAAAGGTGATCTTCTTCATCCCGTATCTAGACACTTTACGCAATGCCTCATGGGAGGCATTAAGAACTTCACCTTTTCCGCTATTGAGCATATACATTGCCACCCCAGAGGCGGCAACAGAGAGAACACACTAAACCAGCGGGAGATGTTCTGGATATACACTCTCGACACCCTTCACCCACATGGCATTAACATTGATTGGGAGTTAAAACATTTCCTATAGCCATGTGAGGAGGAGGGTGGCCGAGAGTGTATGTCCACACGACTGTAACCCAGCATGTTGTGAGTTAAACTATTACTATACCCAGACGATCGAATTTGAGTATATACTATTCTCATGAATGTATTGTGGTGCTTAGTATATCTCCAATATATGTTGATGTGCGTATATATTGTTTGTAATACATTTTGCACTAATCAATATCCAAGTATATCCAGGTAACAATTGTTTCTATTCACTCATGGTAATTCTACTTAGAAATATTGACCAACATTATAAACATTTCTTTAAGTCATACTAGAACCTAAACAAATAATACTCCACACTACCATAGTTGTGTAAACAATAATTTTAATACATATCAGTTATTGCTCTACATCCCATTGTATACCATTGATTTTATATTTTTTGTTTGTTGTAAATATGTATGTTTTAACCATGTATTCCACACAGACCCAGTTAATGGGTTAAACCCAAACACTGGTTCAATATTAACTTGATTGAGCTCAAAAAAAACCTTTTGTCACTTTTTGAGCAACCAATCAGATTGGGTCTCCTCCTATTTAAGGGGTCTGTGTGTTAAGGGTAGTATACTCTTTGATAAAGTCCCGGAGAGGGACGAAACGCGTCAGAGTGCCCCCTTCTGAGATGTACAGCATGTACTAATAAAGCTGCTTTTAACCTCAACTGTTCCTGAACCTGACTTTTTGCTGTGACCGCCTCTTCACCACCTTCACCTAAACCGTATAATGCTCTAAAGCAGGGGTGCGCAAACTGGGGGGCGCAAGATTTTTCAGGGGGGTGCGGCAGTTGCAGAGGCCCCGCACTCTTCCCCAAGCCATTTAAATTAAATGCCGGGGGATCGCGTAAGGCCTCTGCAACTTCCCTTTCCGTGTCTTCGTCCACACGTCGCCTGGCAATGCTGCATCAAATAACTGCTAAAACTACAGCTTTTATAGAGGTGGTCACACTTGCTGATGATCAATTAATAAAGGGCATTTAATTAGCAGCACCTGTCTGCTACTTAGCATCTTAATTCCTATGGAAGCAGTAAGGGTGTACTTAGTTTTTCACACATAGCGTCTCCATTTTGGATTTATTTTTGTTAAATAAATCATGACACGGTGTAATATGTCATGTGTTGTTGTTCATCTGAGGTTGTATTTACCTAATTTTAAGACCTGCTAAGGAACAGTTGATTGTTATTATGTTCTGGAGAAGCTATGTGTGAAAAACTAAGTACATCCTTACTGCTTCCATAGGAATTAAGATGCTAAGTAGCAGATAGGTGCTGCTAATCAAATGCTCTTGATTAATTGATAATCAGCAAGTGTGACCACCTCTATAAAAGCCAAAGTTTTAGCTGTTTGCTGGTCTGGAGCATTCAGATGTGTGTTAACACAATGCCAAGGAGGAAAGACATCAGCAATGATCTTAGAGAAGCAATTGTTGCTGCCCACCAATCTGGGAAGGGTTAAAAGGCCATTTCCAAACAATTTAAAATCCATCATTCTACAGTGAGAAAAATTATTCAAAAGTGGAAAACATTCAAGACAGTTGCCAATCTTCCCAGGAGTGGACATGCCTTGCAAATTTACCCCAAGATCAGACCGTGCAATGCTCAGAGAAATTGCAAAAAACCCAAGAGTTATATCTCAGACTCTACAGGCTTCAGTTAGCATGTTAAATGTTAAAGTACATGACAGTCAATTAGAAAAAGACTGAACAAGTATGGTTTGTTTGGAAGGGTTGCCAGGAGAAAGCTTCTTCTCTCTAAAAAGAACAAGGCAGCATGGCTTAGGTTTGCAAACTTGCATCTGAACAAACCACAAGACTTCTGGAACAATGTCCTTTGGCCAGATGAGACCAAAGTGGAGTTGTTTGGCCATAATGCACAGCGCCACGTTTGGCGAAAACCAAACACAGCATATCAGCACAAACACCTCCCACCAACTGTCAAACACGGTAGTGAAGGGGTGATGATTTGGGCTTGTTTTGCAGCCACGGGACATGGGAACCTTGCAGTCATTGAGTCGACAATGAACTCCTCTATATACCAAAGTATTCTAGAGTCAAATGTGAGGCCATCTGTTCGACAGCTAAAGCTTGTCCGCAATTGGGTCATGCAACAGGACAATGATCCCAAGCACACCAGCAAATCTACAACAGAATGGCTGAAAAAGAAAATCAAGAGAATCAAGGTTTTGCAATGGCCCAGCCAAAGTCAAGACCTCAACCCGATTGAAATGCTGTGGTGGGACCTAAAGAGAGCTGTGCATAAACAAATGCCCGCAAACCTCAATGAACTGAAGCAACGTTGTAAAGAAGAGTGGGCCAAAATTCCTCCACAATGATGTGAGAGACTAATAAAGTCATACAAAAAACGATTACTTCAAGTTATTGCTGTTAAAGATGGTTCTACAAGCTATTGAATCATAAGGTGTACTTAGTTTTTCACACATAGATTCTCCATTTTGGCTTTATTTTTGTTAAATAAATCATGACACAGTGTAATATGTCATGTGTTGTTGTTGTTCATCTGAGGTTGTATTAACCTAATTATAAGACCTGCTAAGGAACAGATGACTGTTATTATGTCCTGATATGTAAAACCATAGAATTCAAAGAGGGTGTACTTTCTTTTTCACATGACTGTATGTATCGTTATATAATTTTATATAACTGTCTATAACATATATTGATACGGGTTATAGTAGGTTGATATGGGTTATAGTAGGAGCAACATTATTCATGTATCTATATTTCTGCATTGATTGGTACACTGATTTTAAAATTGCTTAATGATGTATATCCTATATAAGACACTCGTATGGGGGGCCTAAGTCACAACCCCCTCATGAAGTCATCACAACAAGTGACGAAACGCTTCTGAATACAGGACTTTTTTCCGTTGAACCATCGAGGTGATGTCATCACGCACTGATGGGGAGATGCCACAGTAAAGATTCACAGTAAGTGCAGCATATGCACAGAGACTCAGAGAACTTTGGGTCTTTTGGACATCAGCCGTCCGCTCTTCCTGTGACTCTGCATGCTGAGAATTTTTTTGAGCTAAGGGATTTCTATCCTCCTTTTAAAGCCTAAAGTTTTAGCAACGAAAATCTCAAAGAATCAGTGTTAAAAAACTGCAGCTGCCTCTGGTTGAAGCTTACCTTATGTGTGATTAAGACCAGGTGAGGTCATTACACATCTAATGGAGAGGTAATGTATTAGGCTAAGGCCCTGCTGCCTCAGACCACGTGCACGCACTGCAGACAGGCGGCGCGTGGAGAGGCACTTTACTGCTATATGCGGTCTGTAGGGAGCATGTGCAGCGGCTGGGGGGGTGGTTTGAGCGGAGGGCTGCAGCGGGGGTCTCCCGTGCTGCAGGAGGGACCCCCCACATGCCCTCGCTCTCCATCCTACTCCTCCACTTCTCCACATTCCCTCTGCGCAGCTCCCGTTTGATAACCCCCCTCCACATGCCCAGCTCCCGTCCGATAACCCCCCCTCCCAGCGGATGGCTGCAGCGGGGGTCGGTCTCCCGGGCTGCAGAAGGGTGCTGCTGCTGGAAGGTAAACACACACACACTCACACACTCTCACTCATTCACTCTCTCTCTCCCCCCCTACCTTTTGGAGGTGGGGGAAGCTCTGATAGCTCCCACCCCGCCGCTGATTGGCTCACCAGCGCGCCACGTGACACGTCACCGCTCGGGTTCGCAATTCTCTTGCATCCCCTGGCGGCTGATGCGTCACAGCGTGTAGTGAGCCGTGCAGCGAGGGGGGACTGGGACTGGCTCGGGAGGACACCATCACATGGTGAGTAGCACGCACGCGGCCACGCGCACCGCCGGATGCAGCGGGACCAAAGCCTTATGTACATGAAGTGAGTGCATGGAGATTTATAGAAATTGGGACTATTATACTAATTGTTCTTCTTTTCCTATCTGTTCTGTGACTGGACTATTAACAACTGAGGCCATGGTACATCTTGGGAGAGTCTGCTATTTAATATCTTAATTCTCTGAAAGAAAATAAGAGACACTACTGTATGGCAGCCCCGCAATTATTACCACATTATGTGGAATTGATACCTGTTGCTTTGATAAAATCACTGTGAGGTAATAACTCTTGTCTTATTAAGTGAGCATTGTCTTTTTATGGATTAAAGAACACATTTTTGTTATTTTATTATGGAGCGTTCTCTTTTCATTTTTTCTTTTAAATCAATCTTTATGAATGTGATCCATCTTCAAGAGAAGCAGCCTTTGACTGCAACATTGTTTTAGATTTACCTACAGATTGTTATTTTTAAGATTTTCTTTTAAGAATATTGTTTATTCTTTCTCGATTTTTCAATTGTATATATATTTTTTCCTGTTTTTCCTTTTTTTTACACTACACTACTATTTATTACGTAAGTCATAACACCTTACCATATTGGTTTTCCACTGATCAATTGTTCATATATTTGTTTTTTTACATTTGTTTATATATATATACTGAGTTAAGTTATGGTGAGTAAAAAAAGTGACAAAAACCCTCCACAGGAAAGCAAATATGCAAATATAGCTGTATGCTCATCTGCATGTCTTAGGCAGGTCTGCAACCCCGCCTTTCCCCATTATCACCCAGCATACAGCACTTCCACTGCAGCAAGGGATTCTGGGAAATGACATGCAAATGAGCACACAGTGTCACTTTTTGCCTCAATAACCATTTTTAACATGGTTCCCTATAGGCTTAAGCTTGCTGCATGGTCACAGCTTTGAGCACAGCCAGGGTTAAGGTGCATACCCAGAAAACCACCCACAGACAGCTGTTTTGACCTTGATGGGTCTCATCAGTGTGGGGTTGATTTTACTGGGAATGCAAGAGAGGCTATGGGATAGGCTAAACCATAATACTGAGTTAAGTTATGGTGACCATAACTTAATTCAGTATTATGGTTTAGCCTATCCCATAGCCTCTCTTGCATTCCCAGTAAAATCAACCCCACACTGATGAGACCCATCAAGGTCGAAACAGCTGTCTGTGGGTGGTTTTCTGGGTATGCACCTTAACCCTGGCTGTGCTCAAAGCTGTGACCATGCAGCAAGCTTAAGCCTATATGGAACCATGTTAAAAATGGTTATTGAGGCAAAAAGTGACACTGTGTGCTCATTTGCATGTCATTTCCCAGAATCCCTTGCTGCAGTGGAAGTGCTGTATGCTGGGTGATAATGGGGAAAGGCGGGGTTGCGGACCTGCCTAAGACATGCAGATGAGCATACAGCTATATTTGCATATTTGCTTTCCTGTGGAGGGTTTTTGTCACTTTTTTACTCACCATAACTTAACTCAGTATTATGGTTTAGCCTATCCCATAGCCTCTCTTGCATTCCCAGTAAAATCAACCCCACACTGATGAGACCCATCAAGGTCGAAACAGCTTTCTGTGGGTGGTTTTCTGGGTATGCACCTTAACCCTGGCTGTGCTCAAAGCTGTGACCATGCAGCAAGCTTAAGCCTATAGGGAACCATGTTAAAAATGGTTATTGAGGCAAAAAGTGACACTGTGTGCTCATTTGCATGTCATTTCCCAGAATCCCTTGCTGCAGTGGAAGTGCTGTATGCTGGGTGATAATGGGGAAAGGCGGGGTTGCAGACCTGCCTAAGACATGCAGATGAGCATACAGCTATATTTGCATATATATATATATATATATATATATATATATATATATATATATATAATCACAGCGCCTATTGATAGGTATTGGAACTGGGTACAGATATGATGAAAGAGAAGTATAGTAGCTGATAATATAAACAATATTACGCAACCTAAACAATCAAACAAACAACATATATGACAACAAGGAAAAAGGATAGGAATGGGAATGGGAAATACTAGGAAAAAACCCAAGGAATAAGGCCAAAAGATGCAAACAAATAAATAAAATAAACCTGAAACGATAATAAAAAAAATACTGGAACACCCGAGCAGCTAGCAACAGGAAACAACCACCTTCCACGATTCTTCTATAAAACAAAAGGGGACAGTGCGGGCTCCATAGTGTAAAATAGTACAGGTTTATTACTCACGAGTTAAAATCAAAAAACTCACATCAATGAGATAGGACATGCACATCAAACAAGATCACCAATGGTCATTCTGTTGGTCAGGAACAGTGGCTGCAGTGTGTATATCTCTCACTGTACCCCCGGGTATCTCCAACGTGATGTGCATCCACTTCAACAGACCCCCGGCTAGAACAGCTCACGCTCCTTTCTTTCCGCAGCACTTTTTGCCTGGAATATCTTTCCTGGCACAATTTCCTCTCTGAATGTGAAGATTTAAGCTGGTGGTTCTTGCTGATTTCAATCTCAATTGGCTTGACATATTACTTGGTAATTCCTATCAGCGTCTGCAGAGTGGGGGTGGGTCTGGCAGAGAGGCATGGGGATGGGGACTGTGTCAGAGAGAGGAAGGAGTGTTGGTATGGTGGAAACAGTGGAGTAGGAGCGGGTCTAGAACAATGCTTCATCAGAGATGGCATTGGCGAAACATGTTCGATTTTTGGACATACTGAGCCACCATAGCTCCCTACAATGTGTGACGTGTGGTGAGGATTCCCCTTTGCTGAAGCTACTGGCTGCTGGCAATGCAATTATTTGTATGCAAATACGAGTGTGGATGAGACTGCTGCTGTAACATTTCCTCCCAGCACCCCTGATCGTGCGCAAGGTACAGGGGAGTAGGAGAGGTGCAGTGTCCCCCCTCAAGGAAATCGGAGGTGACGGGCGCAGCGGACACACAGCGGAAGGGGACCGTGGACTCTACAATATGTGAATAATATTACCATCAAAGCAAAGATTAACTACCACACGCTTGGAAGCTATCCAAAAACACAGTTTTTGATGATACTGGCAGTAAGTGCAATATTGTTCTTAATCTAGTTTTTTGTAATAAATGTATTGTGCCATGATTTTTTCTCTCTTCTATTTCCATTACAACTCTATGTATTGGAGACCTAGCCTGTCTAGATTAACCTCTGACACTCCGGATAAGAAAAGAATTACAACACAAGCTATGCAAAATTGTAAGTGCATGAATTCAAATGTATGAACTTTAAGGGTCAATTAACCTGTATTGATACATTTCTATCTTCTCTTATGTATGTAGGTATGACCACCAGACCCCTACACTAGAGAATACTAGAACATTTATCCAGCATCAACAATGCCAAAACAGATCTGGCTAAAGATAAAATCATCACCCTGGTAGCACAGCATTTTGGGACCCATCACAATGGCAATGTGTCTTTATTTAAGGCATTTGGCATTGATGGGTTTAAATTAGGCACACGAGGAGACAATTGTGAATTTAATTTGTTACAAAACAGAGAGACATGGATATTTTCTGTTGATACGTTTTTTTCCAAAGGTCTTAATGAGGAACAAGTATTACACAGTTTTATATGAGTGTGTAAGACCTGTACATCGGCGATTTGCCAGGGTTTGCAGTTTCAGACGACCTGCACTCATGAAGTTTATTTTGGCTGCAGTGCTGCAAATATCAATCCGGCTGGAGCCTTTAAAGGCTATAACTCCCCGATGTCTTGCAGACTAGGACTTGCCCACTTCCTCCACTGACCCTTAATGTCCAGGAAGTTGCTCCTTCCTGGTGTTTCAACTTTGTTTTCTCGCCGGTCCACGCCCCTGTACCTGTTACCTGCCCATGTCCATGTCCCAGTCCCATGTCCCTTTTTACCAGTTTCTGTCCATTTCCCATACCTGTTCATGTTACATTGCTTGCTATCTTGTTTACCCAGAATTGCTTGTCTCTGCCCTAATTAAATCCTGTTTTCTATCATTTTCCTTCCTGAGTTCTGTCATGCTCCTCAGTGTTCTCAATTTTTGAAAAGCCAAATTTTTGCTCCCGAATGAAAATGGATCTTCAAAACTTTTTTCATGAATGAGCAGATACAGTCCGTCTTGTGGAAAAAGGTTGGTGCCTTGGTTACCGAGAGTGCCTACACCCCGGAATCTGCTGGCTTTTCTGCAACCAATTATTTCAGCTCCAGTCACTACCATGGCATCAGCTGAAAAAAACATTGCTGATTCTCAGACTCCCACGTTTAAGACAAGTGTTCCTCTCACTGATTTCCCTACAATCCCTTATTTAACACTGGAAGATACTGGGACTCCCACTCCAAAGACAAATTTACGTATCATGGATTCTTCTGCAGCGTTTGAGGTACCCTTTGCTAACCCTAAGGCTTACGCTTCAAAGGCAAGTTTACCTCTCACTGACTTTCCTGCAGCACTTGATATAATCCTTCCTGACTCAAAGGCTCTTGCTTTAAAGACAGATTTACTGTTCACTGTTTGCTCAGCAGTTTCGGATGTACCCATTTCTAATCCTAACACTCCTCTAGGACAGATTTTCTGCTCACAGATTCCCTGGCATCTGTATTGCTGCATCTTGACACTCAACTGCACTGCCCCAAAGTACTGGCCTTTTACTGTTGGCCAATCCAAAGACCTTGACAAGAGGATTGTATCTGAGACTTTGATAGGGCCCCCTCAGTCACTGTCCATACTGTCCTTTGACCGGATTCAACAGTGACAGAGCAGACTCATGAAATTCTGCATGCTGATCAGAGTAATACAATTACTCCACTAGAACTTTTGCCTTATGTTTCTGACCTACCATGTGTGCGTCCTACATCGTACTCTGGTACTCCTATAGAGAAATTTGCATCTAGCTATCAGCTTTCCAATGGGCTTATTCAGCCTGTGCCAGAGTCCCCAGCCTTGCTGCCACTCTGCATGTATTAATGAATCAGAAGAGAAAGAACTCAGTTTAAAGTAGCACTCTATTATCTGTAGTAGGATAGTGTAGTTGATTTAAAAATATATTTTTAATGAAATAAATGTTAAAATATTGGTGCATGGAGTGGAATAAAAAGATCAATGGACACTCTGTCTGATGACTCAGAGTGTTTCACATATAGTGATGACAACTTGTGTCTAATAGCTGGAACAGTGCCAGCTGTAGCAGGTCGCTACCATTGATTAGACCGCTATTAGCAGTCTAGAGATGACAGTGTCAGATGTGCTAATAGATGAGTAGTTGCATTCCCCCTGGCCAAAAGAGGAACGTAGTGTACACAGAGGTGGATTAGTTTCAATTGCTATTTGATATAGCCTAGAGCAGCAGAGTATGCTGCATAGTAGGAGGGTGATGGTCTGTAACTTTGTTTGAAAGACTCTGCTAATTGGCAAGTCAGCTGTAACTGTTCTGCCTAACCCCTGTTAGGAGTAAACAGCTCTGTCTTTCTTACAGTGGATCCTTGTATTAAACCCCCATGCTGACAGTTGCTGTGAGCAGTAGACTCAGAGTTCCACTGATGCTGGGGTGAGTCAGCTGCAGGTATTTTGCCTAACCCCTCTAAGGTGTGTGCAGCTCTGTCTTGCTTACAGTGGACCCTTGGACCCTTGTATTCAACCCCCATGCAAACAGTTACTGTGGAGAGTAAATTCAGAGTTCCACAGATGCTGGGGTAAGTATCCCTGCTGGCTAATTGTAAGCTGGAAGCATGAACCTTTATGTGCACAGAGTACTTTCCTGGATAGTATGCCTGTAATCAGATTAAGTAGATGGCATTCTGAACGATTCACCTCAATAATGCAGCCTTGTAACTAAGTGTAGTCTACCCCCTAAGAAGCAAACCTGACACTATCCATAAGTTAAAAGAGCCCTGGTCGACGATCGTTTCGCGTCTGCTGCTTTTTCAAGACTTCCAGCCATGCTCTCCTCGGCGCCCTGTGGACTCCACCCCCTGACTCCGCCTCCGCTCTGACGACAGAGCTACGTAGCACAATGGTCACGCATGGGACTCCCATCTCTCCTCAGGTCCCGTCTCCGGTCTTTGCCCCCGCACTGATGCGGGTGCCGTGCCACGCACGGGTGCCGCCCGATCGGGTCGCCGTCAGATACGCGGTTTACGCGTGGCACACGCGCAGCCACTAGTGGCTCCACCTCCACTCCTAATCGGCTGCACAATAGGGCACACCTGTGCGATCCAGCAGCCTATCAGTGAAGGTGCCACTACTTCCTCGATGCCTCCAATTGGTAGGAGGTCCTTTATATATCCTGTCTGAGATTCCTTTCATTGCCGAGCATATCCTTGGTCTGTGATGCTGCATCTCGCTGCAATCCTGAACCCTGCCCTGCCTTGCCTTGCCTGCCTTTTACTCTTGCTGCCTGACTCTGCCTTGGACCTTGGACTCTGTGATACTCTCCTGCACTGACCCTGGCTTTGGTATACGATGATCCTGCTTTCTCCTGCGCTGACCCTGGCTTTGGCTTTACGACAACTCAACTCTCTCCAATCCTGACCACGGCTACGTACCCCAATGATCCGCTACTCTCCACTCTTAGACCCGGCAAGTACCACGTTTACGCTGTCTTCTATAATCCTGACCTGGCTTGCAAGACCATCCTACACTCTAGACGCGCCCTCGCAGTTGTGGTCGGCGTTCTATACCAATCCCTACCTCAGTCGCGCCTCGTTTGTGGTGAGCTACATGTTACAGTACCCAAACTGAAAATTATGCAAAACTTTATTTTCAGTTCTGGCTTGAGAACAGAGGAAATACAGTACCACAAGAACAAGTGTTCTTGCTGCATTTCTGAAGTATAGAAATCATGCTTCCCTCCTAGCCAGCAATTGACAGCTTGAAGAAAAGGGAAAAGAGATGGTGATGGTCAACTGAACCAGTCGTGAGGGATAAGAACAAAGGGACAGGGAGGCTAAATATGTTAAGTTATATAGAGATTAAGCAAATAAATGAAATACAAAAATATATATAGTAAATACATAATTAAATGGTGTGTGTGTGTGTATACATACACACACACACACACAAATATATACTGTATATACACACACATATATAAATATATACACACACACACACACACACACACACACACAAACACACACACACACACACACACACACACACACACACACACACACACACACACACACACACACACACACACACACACACACACACTATACTGCATATTATGGATAATATAAACATTATCATATTGTAAATTATACTATAATGTAAATGATTTATTTGTTATATTATTATAAATATAAGTACAGTACTGTATATGTAATTATATCATGTATTATAATATTTATAATTAATCATATTTAACAAATTATATATATATATATAATTTGTTAAATATGATTAATTGATATATGATATATATATATATATAGCGTCAGATTTTTTGTCCAGATCAAAGGCAGGAAACACTGCAGGGGTTTATTTACAGGGTACAAAGCAGGTACAGGGTTAACTCATAACACAAAACAGAAACAAAAAACATAACTCCTTCCAGGAGTACTGACTAATACTGCTTAGTCCCTAACTAATCGTGGGAGAACTAAACTCTTTCCCCATTTTACCCAGTGTACTGGCAGCAGGTCCCCTTTCAGTCTCTCACATGGCTGTCTGTGTGTGCCTTCCCAGATCAGTATACTAGCAGCGTCTCTCACCCTCTCTGTATAACTCTCAACAGTGTGTGTCTGGCAACATGGGGGGGGGGGGATCTCTGTATTACTTCCTGACTATACAGGCTAGGCTAATTAGCTCATTAACTCACAGCTGAACAGACCTTTCCAGAATGATTAACTCTATGAGAGCTGTAAAGTCCCAGAACTGCCCCATTCTAGCCCTTAGAGGGCAGTGACGGCATCACATATCCCTCCCCCCAGCGAAACACTGTCCTGTGAGTGGCCCGTGCACTATCCCGTGCACCACCCTCTTTGTCAGACATGTCTGACATCCACCTCTTCTTAAAGGTTTTCTTCATTAGACCTCCTGCTGAGCAGTAATAGAGTCCAGCGTAGTGTCCCACTCAGTCTTCAGAACTTCGAGCTCTTCGACTAGGTCACGCTGTTGTTTCTCTGCCTTCTTGCGTCCAGCACGCTCAAACTCCAGGTCCTTCCTCAGGTCTGAGAGCTGTCCTTCTATACTTCTTTTCTGGCTCAAGGCAGCTGCCAATTCAATTCCTCTAAGGGTCTTCATCTCTTCCCGGTGCTTGCTCTGGGTTTGTGTCAGCGCATCCTTCAGATTTTGGATCTCTGTAGTTTTTGTCGCTGTTTTCCATGCCTCTTTCTCCTGGGAGTACTGGGAGCAGGCTCTCTGCTTCTCCAGCTCTTTCTCCAGCTTGAGGATGTCCTCCTTTATAGCTGTGAGTTGCTGGGACGTGTGTTCAGTTATCCGCTTTAGCTCTAGAAGCCTTTAATCCAACTTCAGTTTTTAAGATTCCAAGGTTTGGACATTTTTAGTTTTTTCGTATTCTGCTTCCAGTGATTCTAGGGTAAGGCTCAGGGTGGCCTTCAGCTCATCATGCTGCTCGGCGGGGACCCACTGGGTACTCAGTCGCTCCTGTAGCACTTGCTGCTTTAGTTTACCCAGCTCTGTTTTTAACGTGCAGACCTCTCACTGAGAAACTTCTTGCTTGCCGATGAGGCATTGAACATCTCTTTGGGACGCCTCATAGAACCGTTTCCAGTCAACACTCTTTTGGTCTGACTCACTTGGATTTCTGCTTATGGCGGTATCTGTAGCCTTTGTCATACCAAGGCTAGTAGTCACTCCTGTGACGATTGCGCCAAGCGCTCTGTGTTGTAGTCCACCTATGGTCTTTTCTGATGCCATGGGGTAAACTTTCCCTGCAGCTTCTGTTGCACACAGAGGTTGTCCTTTCCGCGGGGCCACATAGGAATCCTCATCGTCCTTTTCTGAACTGCAAGAACTGTGCTGAACTGTAGAAACCCAGCGCGAACCATGCCCCACAGAAAAGTTACATTCCATTTGTTCCACGTTCCGAGGGCAAACTGCGGCCACATGTCCAAGTTCATGGCATCTGTAGCACTCTATATACCTTCCAAAACTGGGTCGGTGTTTTGTCTCCAGTCTACTGGGAACAACGAGACCAGAGTCCCTCCTAGATGCTGTGGGACTTCCTACTCCTTTACGCAAGTCAATGAGTCCTTGGGGATTCCTATTCGGTTGAACAGTCTTATCGGACCTCCTAGAGCGCAGGAAGCGAGAACCGGAGCACTCATCTGGACTTGAACTCTTGGACATCTCTTCGGCAGTCAAGTAACATTCGACTAAAGCGACCAACTGTTCGGCGTCTTTGGGATCACTCTGGCTCACCCACTTCTGGGTGGTGCATGGGAGTCCCCTCAGGAACCGGTCTATAACGACTCTTTCGACAACTGCAGCGATGGAACATACCTCAGGCTAGAGCCACTTCCTTGCAGAGTGTATAAGGTTATAGAGTTGAGAGCGGGGTGTCTTCTGTAAATCATAACGCCAGGAATGGAACCGTTGGGCCCGAACCGCGAGGGTGACCCCTAGCAGTGCCATAATTTCCACCTTCAGGGTGTCATAGTCTTTAGCTTGCTCGGGCACTAAGTCATAATAGGCTTGTTGTGAGTCACCCACCAGGAAGGGAGCAATTATTCCTGCCCACTGCTTAGCTGGCCACCCTTCGCGTACTGCGGTGCTCTCGAAGATTGAAAGGTCATTTTCTGAATGAGGTGCGTTTTGACCTGTGAGCGACCTGAGGGGCCACGCTAGGCTGGGCGGTAATTTTCTCTCCCAACACTCGGAGCTCCTGGTGTAGGCGAAGTTGCGCCTCGTTTTGCTCTTCTTTTAGCGTCTGATCTAGGGACAGCGCCATCTGCTGTACTAACGCCGCCGTACTTTCAGTTTGTGACTTTGTCATCTGTAGTAAACTCTCATTATAGGACTTTGACATCTCCTCTTGGGTCATTGCCAGTTGCTGCAAACCCTGCATTAAAATTGCAGAATTTTCTGTTTGTTTGTACTGAAGCAAGGTCAGAAATGCCTCCATTTTCCCCTTTCACTGCCTTGTGGACTGCCCGCGTTAAACTCCACCAATTGTGACGCCTCAGTCCCAGCGTCGGATCTTTTGTCCAGATCAAAGGCAGGAAACACTGTACTTTCTAAGCAGGGGTTTATTTACAGGGTACAAAGCAGGTACAGGGTTAACTTAACACAAAACAGAAACAAAAGACCTAACTCCTTCCAGGAGTACTGACTAATACTGCTTAGTCCCTAACTAGTCGTGGGAGAACTAAACTCTTTCCCCACTTTACCCAGTGTACCTGCAGCAGGTCCCCTTTCAGTCTCCCACAGGGCTGTCTGTGTGTACCTTCCCAGATCAGTATACTGTAGCAGCAGCGTCTCTCACCCTCTCTGTATAACTCTCAACAGTGTGTGTCTGGCAGCATGGGGGGGGGGGGATCTCTGTATCACTTCCGGACTATACAGACTAGGCTAATTAGCTCAGTAACTCACAGCTGAACAGACCTTTCCAGAATGATTAACTCTATGAGAGCTGTAAAGTCCCACAACTGCCCCATTCTAGCCCTTAGAGGGCAGTGACGGCATCACTATATATATATATATATATATATATATATATATATATATATATATATATATATATATATAATACTGAGTTAAGTTATGGTGAGTAAAAAAAGTGACAAAAACCCTCCACAGGAAAGCAAATATGCAAATATATATACACACAAACAGACAGTAGCGACAGTACAAAACCTAATGTTCAATCTTTCTGACTACATACTGTACAAAGTTCCAGTGAAATGGCTATGCTCAGTAAAGGATTATCTTATGTACCAACCACTAGACAAGACCCTTTTGATTGGGAGATCACTTTACAGTATATGAACTACAATGTCAGCTACAAATCAGAGATTTTTTTTTATGTCCAAAAGCTTCGCTAGTACTGAACATCAAGACAGTCAAAATTAAAACAACTACCCTTCAGAGCCAAAAGTTAATTTGGTCCTCCTTCTAGTAACACCTCAGTAACCATGTTTAGAAGGTAACTCAAGGATTAAACTTCTAGACATAATAAATTGCACAAAGAGCTGTTTCATAATCTTTCTAAGATGGAACAACAGACAAACATCTCAGCAACCTTAAAAATTAAGTTTTTGTTCCGGCTGACAAAGAAGGGGGGGGGGGGGGGTTGTTCTCATTAACTTGCAGATATACTTTGCCAACTTTCAGACTTGACTTGCTATAAGAAATTATCTTTTGATCCCACACACAATTTAAAAAAGAAATTGACTCAGGGGCTTAACCAACAAATATATTAATGAGGAAATGATCAGCTTGCTTACACATTCACTTCCAATAGTACTGATCATATATGGTATACCCTACCGAAAATCCACAGATCCACAACAAACCCCCCAGGATGACCCATAATTTCAGCAAGAGAGTCCCCTAAGCTAACCTCTTTTTCAATTAGAGTAACTGACTTTAACTTACAACAACGGTGCGCAAACTGGGTGGCGCGAGACTGCCTGTGGGGGGTGCGCATTTACAGAGGCCCTGCGCGCTTCCCGAAGGCACTTAAATAACGTGCCGGGGGAGCTGCAGGGCCTCTGTAAACCTTTACTTACCTTGGCTCCACACGCGTTGCTGTGGCAACGTGACGTCATGACGCCGGAGCCGAGGTAAGTGTGGGTGAGGGGGGGCGCAGGGGTGAGGTGTCATCAGCATATGATCGATTCAGTTACAGTCGGAGCAAAGGAATAGTGAAGTATGGAGAGCTAAGCGGCAGCTGCGAGGATCTTTGAGGTGTGAGTACAACACCAAAGACAAGGTAACTAGCACAAACGGACACTGCAGCCGTGAGAGATCTGCAGGCATAGGAAGCAGACTCCTATTACTCAAAATTGTACAGAAACCAACGGCGGAGGGTCACGCCATTACCGTTAGGAGTCCGTGAGTAAGAACTGTGCACACACTCTGTTACCAGCATAGGCACCTACCAAATATCCTTATGCAGCATTAAGATTGCCAACAATCAAACATCATAGCTATTGGTAGAGAAATATTCTACATATCATAGTACATCTATACCTTTGTTGGTGAAATAACTCCAATACTTCAAACTGAATCTACAAACATCTTTAAGAGGATAATACACAGAAAATCCCAGGCTACCAAATCATAGCCACTTTTGGCGTCAACAATTCACACGGACTCTAATATATATCCCTCTGGATAAAAAGGGACTTGTACACAGAAAGGTGTTCACTGTGTTTAATACCAACACAAATTGCAATCCAAACTTGGAGATATTACTGGAGTCAGCCAGTTTTTGCATTATAAAGGGTCCAATAATCTTTTTCAGACCCAGTCCATTTTTTGGATATATTTGACTTGTTATTTTTATGTACAGTAGAGGCAGCGATTATTCTAACAAAAACCAGTGGCAATTCCCCAAAAGACCGAGGTACACCCAGGTACATTCTGAATACATGCCTTAAACTTTCCTTAAACTAGCCCCAGCATTTCTGCATTGATTAATGGCCTATCAGATTAACAGCGGGGGTCCCTGGCAGTCCCATTCAAACTGAATTGGACTGCCAGGGATCCCTGCTGTGTTAATCCTATGGGTCGTTAGTCAATGCAGAAATGGCCTTAAACGTGCCTCAAACTAGCCCAAAACATACCCAGCACATACCCTGAATGTAATCCGGCTAGTTTAAAGCAAATGTTAGAATAATCGTTGCCTCTACTGTAATTATGCGGGTTTGATTAAGCTTAATCAAGTTACAGGGTTCCATATATAATATACTTCCATATATGAAAGTTTTTCTTTGTGCTTATTTTAGTATATTTTAAATAAATGTTATTTGTTTAATATCAGCACATTGTTTAATCTGCTTATTCTGAAGAAAACTTGAAATACCATAATACTTCTAAGATCTCATCAGTGATATTTATGCACCGAGTCTCTTTTTCTTTTGTAGCACAATTTTATGGAGGTTTGAGATCCTCCACTTCACTTAGGCAGCAAAATATTTCCCATATATCACTATATATATTTTTTTAGCACACAAATGTAGCGCCTTCATTCACATCTTCTTAACATTAATTGTATAGCCTGGTTACCCCATACCGTCACAGTGACTGTGTTTAATAACAAAACAATATTGGGTGTGGGTAGTACATATCACCAGCAATGCAGACAATGTGTCAAAATCCCTATGTATGATTAGCAAGTGAATCAAAGAGAAAGGGTACCATATGACTCAAGTGAAGTTGATAAAGCAATCAACAAAGCCTTAAGTCTCAAATGTGACCTTTTGGCACCTAAACCTGCCAGTGACGCTGCTTTTGAAAAACTTTGTTACACAAGTACCTTCATCACTTTCTCTAATTTTATCAAGAAAACTGTCAATAAATACTGGCACATTCTTGAAACAGATCCAATTTTGCGATCACAGGTATCTTCCAGACCCATCTTACAAAAGAGGATACAACTTGAGGAAAATTCTTGTGAAAACAGATTTCAAGTTTCATCATAATACTATGCCACCTAATTGGCTGTCTAGCAAACCAGGTGCTTACAAATGCACTGGCTACGTTTACTATAAGAATGTAATGACTGGAACATCTTTTACGTATCTGTCCCTAAGTGTTGGATTTATGTATCATCTGTGTTATACTCCATTATAATAAACACACAGTTTCTTTTCTACCTAATAAACTGTCTCGTGCAGCCCCTAGGGGCTAATATAGGGTTGAACATACCTGTATGTACCGGCCGAAAATTCTTAAACATAGAATTACATGTGGAACAAAAAAATTAATTTACACAATTAAATGCTCATGCAATTTGCTATACATAGACAAAACCAAAAGAATATTGAAGGAGTGCATTGCACAGCATAGGTCCTCTATTTAATGGACCCTGCAAAATACAGCACCCATTGATGAACTTAAAAAACAACCAATGGTGAGACACTTTGTTAAAACACAACATCAAATGTCGGTATTCAGATTTATGCCTATTACCCATTCCCCAAACTTAATAAAAGGGAGACTGGATATTTAACTTAAATACATTGAAACCCCATTGTCTTGACAAATAATTGAATTGGTCTTGTTTCTTATGAACTTACACATCTGAACATTGATTCTCCTTCAATGTACGCAAGTATTGGTTTCTCCTCATCTTTGATGCAGACAGTCTGGTTTGTGACCGGTCTAAAATTAGATTACAAATTGCAGTGGTTTGGTGCTTCATAAATTTGGATTGCAAATGACACCAGTTTGGTGCCTGTTTCTGGGTGGCATATTGTCTTATATCTGTCCTATGTTGGACACAGATCCTTTGACTAACTTAGACTGCTCATTAGTCCAGCTGAAGTGAATAAGCAGGAGGTTTATTTTATCTATGATGTATTTCTTCTTAACGATACTTGAAGATGAACTTGATTCGTGTTGGCTTATCAATTAGCTAATGCAGGCATAATGAACACTTGCTGACAGTACATTTTAAAGAACCCTCCTGGGTTGGGAAATAACTCACCTAAAATTATGATAGGGCTGTGTCTTTACCATGACCATGACATCTCCCCACATGGGGGGGCTTGAGAAATTGTTGGGTACTTGAAGTGCCTGGTATGTCTGCTATTTTGTTGTGCAAGGAATCCATATTCCCTCAGACAGTTTGTATGATGACTTGTATATCCTGCTCTAACTCCGAGAAATACATTCTTTAGTTATTATACACAATTCACCTGTTGCTACAGAGAAAATTGAAAAACCTCTCCAATCTATCTTTTTACCTGAGTGATTGAGCCACTGGTCTACATAATATCCTTACCCTTATATTTGGCCCAGATTAATAGCCAAACTGCCATGTCCTCTTGTACAAATTAGGGGTGTACCGAGTACCCGGAATTACCCGGTACCTGGCGTTACCCGGCACATTTCCAGCTACCCGGACATTACCCAGACTCGGCAACTGAGAAATGGATCCGGCGCCGGGTAATGTCAGACTAGCTGAAAATCGAATTACTTACCTTTCAGCCAGCGTGGGGCAGCAGGATTCTATAGCGGAGGTGGAGCGGAGGTGGGACTGGCGGGAGCGGAGATGGAGGGGAGGTGGGGCGAGCGGGAGTGGAGGTGGAGCGGGAGTGGAGGTGGAGCGGGAGCGGAGGTGGTGCGGAGGTGGGGCGGGCGGGAGCGGAGGTGGTGCAGAGGTAGGCCGGGAGGGAGCGGAGGTGGTGCGGAGGTGTGGCAGAGGTGGAGCGGAGGTGGTGCAGGCGGGAGCAGAGATGGTGCGGAGGTAGAGCAGAGGTGGAGCAGAAGAGGAGCGAGGTGGGGCGGGCGGGTAGCGGAAGAGAAGTGGAGGTGGAGCGGAGGTGGAGCAATGGGGCGGGCAGGAGCGGAGGTGGGGCGGGCAGGAGTGGAGGTGCGGAGGTGGGGCAGGTGGGAGCGGAGGAGGAGCGGATGCTCACTGTTGGGGTGGGTGTCCAATAGGAACGCTCCAGCTCCTGTCACATGGTTCCCTGGCAGTTCACACACACACACACACACTGCTTACCTGCTGCGGTGCTGTGTAAAGGATTACTGCTTTCCCCAGCCGGCTGAAGACACCTCCGATGCTGCCACCACCACAGGACCTCTGCTGCTTGTCCTAGATGTCACCAGGTAAGTGTCAAACCGGGTAGCCGGGTACCCGGCCGGGTAGAACCATTAATTTTGGCCGGGTACCCGTTTTTTTTTTTGGTTTTTTTAATCGCTACCTGGTACAACATTAGTACAAATATCTTCAGTTGCCTTATTTTGGGGGGATAACTGGGGTCTTCTCTGGTTTCTCAACAAGCACACATAGTTTTGGTATATACTGTACAAATAAGTCCTTAGGTTAAAGCAGGCTAAATCTCATAACACAGTTTAAGGCAAATTCATTGGAGACAAAGGCCCAGATTCACTAATCGGTGCTAAGATTAGCATGCTTCAGCTCCCATTCCTTTTAATGGTAGTTAAGATGTGCTAAAGCTTGGCACCCTTTACTGAATCTGGGACATAATTTGGTAAAAGTGCTTCTCACTATTTAATAAATCTGGGCATTCAGTTTACTGGGAAGGCATAGACAAAATGCATCTTTCAGAATACAACAAGGTTCCCAACTTCTACACATACCAAAGCTGGCGCTCAAGTGAAACCTCTTCATCCAAAGCCCAAAATATTTTACAATATAATAACACACCAACATACTGTAACATGTAGTACATACAGTACCATTTTCAATCATGACACACATTGCTCATCAAATGCTCAACAATAAATCTTGAGTGTAAATGCCTCTTCCACTTATGTCTGACCATCAGTTTTGCAAAATAATTTTTTTTAGTAGTATTTTTCACTAAACGGGGAACATCAAAATCATGATGTTCTCGAATTATTTACATCTTCTCAGAAGTCTACCAGGGGTTTCCAACAAGAATACAAAAGGTACAATAAAGTGACTACAGCAACTTAAGAACTCAAAATAGATCACTTTGATTTTAACTTTGTTTAAGTAAAGACAATTGCAGTACAATTAATGTATTGCTGACCCACAGTTATAAACCATGAGGCAACAGATTCAGAGCTTGATCGAATACTTCTTTTCTCTGACAAAGCATGTTAGGCAATAAATGACTAACCATCTTAACTAACATCGTTTGCGTTTCACTTACTACTTACAATTCAATGGCTGATAATACACTATCCTAACAGGTAGTCTTTATACTGAATGTGTCAACTTGAAATGACCTAAAGGATTCTGACAAATGACATAACGGACTACAGACGAGGTCAAGATTATTCATCAAGGATGTTTGCCTGCCAATAATCACAGCAACTGTTATTGATACAGTAAGTCAAAACTGTTGACATCAGTGTATCAGGGTCTCTGTGGTGTTCTAGCGGTTATGCTTTCGTTTCAGAAAATGATCAAATGTGGCACAAATCACTTATGTAAATTCAAAAGAAAATGTGCTGCTGATGCAAAATAAATTTAAAAACTATAATTATATTAAGACAAATAATACAAAGCATACAAAATAAAATGCAAAAAAAAAATAAAAGAAATGAAAAATACAAACATACAGACAGATTAACATTACTCAAGGAATGAGGCAAATGCATGACCCTTTGGGGTACATACTCCTTCATCAGAAACCTCCTAAAATTCTGGTCTCTGCAGTAGACTTAAATTTGGATCACTGGCCTGATTTACTGTAGTGTTTAATCATAGTCACAAAAATAGCATTGGTGGAAAGAAGTCATGTACCGTCGCTATTTCTGAAATAAGACCAGCAAATATAAATACCACTTATTGGCACATTCACTTGTCTCAGACAACTATGTAACCCAGGCTTCCCCCATTATCTCGTAGCATAGAATGCTTTCACTGCAGCCAGGGATTCTGGGAAATGACATGTTAATAAACATTCTTTGCTTCTTATCCATATCAACATGGACCACTATAAGCTTATGCCTGCCGCAATAGGCCTTGGCCATGTTCCTTGCTTGCTGGCGGAAGCGCGCTGACGCGTGCTCCCGCTCAGCACTGAGCCCCTACAGCCGCAATTAGAGCGGCTTTAGTAGGGGCTCACCTGCGCTTCCGCGCGCTTGCGGAAGCGCAGGTCTTAGGGGAATTTAAAATTCCCCCGCTTGCCGGCGAGACAGGCCGGTCACGTGAGCGGTTCGCCCAATGAGGGCGAACCAGCTCCGTGACGTCACTGGCTCGCCCCCGGCCAGTGACGCGCCTGCCCTCGGACCGCCCCCTGACAGTTGCTGAGAGAGCTTGCGGTAAGCAACCGCAAGGCCAGGGAAAGCACCCGCTTTCCCTGAGCCTCAGCGCGCCTCAGTACGCCAGCGGTAAGCGTGTCCGAGGCCTTACACAGTTTTATCAGTAAAGCCTAGGTTAAAGAAGTACATAGCCAGTAAACCTCCTCACAGACAACTCTTTCAACTTTTTGAGTCACATCAGTCTGAGAATGGTTACTGGCTATGCAATGTGAAGCTGGAAGTGGTTACAACCCAACACAAAATAAGTTACAGGGAGTAGAATAGTGACAAACACCCTCCATCGGATAGAGCAAATAAAAATACCACTCGATGAGTCATTTCATTTTATGCATGACATCCACAGAATCCCTGGCTGCAGTGGAAGCACAGTATGCTAAGAGATAATGGGGAAAGGCAGGGATGCAGACCTGTCTCAGACATCTGAATGTGCTCACGAGCTACATAGTTAAATAGGACATGAGGTTGAAAAAAGACATGCCCATCAAGATCAACCTATGTTAAATTTAGACAATATTAACTTATCCTATATTTGTATGTACAGTAAGTGGTATTTATATGTGATATGCACTGTACGGTGGAGGATTTTTGACACTTTTTTACTCCCCATAATTTATTTTGTGTCTGATAGCTGTTCTAATGGGTATTTTAGGCTCTAGATCAGTATGGATAAGCTTTAATATTTCCATGTGATGTGAGCTGTTATGCGGTACCTCTGGAGTACAGTACCTTGTCAGGCATGTCAAATACATTAACTGTAGACCTATAAATTCTCCCTTTTTCTCCAGGGTTTTTTTTATTTATTCTCAAAAATATCAAGCATTGCTAGGATGCGACTGTGCATCATTGTGTGGTAATTACAGCTATGGCTCCATAAAATACATGTTTTAAATGCTGAGTCCTTATAGTGTAGTCTGATTAGCTCCTCCTCCCTTTAGGCACATCATTAAGAAGGGTTCTTAAATTAAGAACAGCCGTTAATCCAACGCTAAATTGCACACTTGTACACTAATATAAGATGGGTGCAATTGTCGTGTGAGCGCCCATATTAAGTTAATTTAAATAAATTAGACTAGACAAGCTTCAGATCCATCCGTCAAGTCGTTAGGTTAACGATCACCACACAAACTATTGTTCACCTATTTTTTGTCAAATTATGGTTTCTAAAGTCTCAGTAGTAGCAAGCGGCAAATAGGAAACATAGCATATAGTAAAGAGTGTGACCTCCATTCATTTTCTCTGAAAAATAAAGCACCACATAAGGAATCGCTCATGTATTCAGGCCCCCAACACATCTCAGCGTCCCTGCCATCCATGCCTTTCTCAGAATTTCTACTTTGCATTCCTGCCTCAGAATTCTTGCCCTCCACCCTTTTGATGACATGCTATGAACCCATCCCAAAGCTGAACTCCTCTTGACACCATTCAAAAAAAAAATGCTTTCACTGTCCCAGACAGTCCTTTGGGGGCATGTTTACACTCCTGCTAGGACCTGCATACTGGTTATGCTGTGAAGTGACTGCAGGCTTATAACGCTTTGGCCAAAGGGTTTAACTAAATTACTCTTACTCATGAGAATACTAACATTGAAGTATTTAACTATGTATTTTGTCACATTGGATGTAGCATAGGGTATTTCTGTCTTTTGTTGTTTACATTTGGCCATGCTCAGAAGCACTACTTTTGAGAGAGATAGATACAGTATATAGATATATAGATATACTGTATGATGTGGTGGGTTCTGGGGTTAGAGCTTGCTGGGATTGTGTGTTTATTAATTTTAATTTTCAACTGGTATGAGTTGTTTTGAGGTTAGTGGCCCGTCCTCCCAGGGTTTAAGCTCACCCCACCCAACCCTTTTGTTTTAAGTACAGGTTTTTTCATGTACCTGTGCAGGACAGGTCTATTGAGACCATTCTCCCTCCACTCCAGAGTTAGGCGGCGCTTATAGTGTGCGCAACGGCGACGTGACAGATGACGTCACCCGCCGCCGTCACCAGTAGCGAAAGTTATACTTTAACTTTCAGCTATGGCACTGGCGACAGGGTGATTGATTGGTTCAGAGGCTGTCACATGTGGCGACAGCCTCTGAAAAATCTAATTTAACCCGCTACCAATTTTTCAGACGCGACGTCGCTCTGTCACCGTCACGCTTACTATAAGCTCTGACGACGGAGTCAATTATTTTGTTTTCGGCGACGTCGCATCACCGTCACTATAAGTGCAGCCTTAAATGAGAATTTTCACACGTAGTGTTAGGACCTGCTCACTGGTCATGCTGTGAAGTGGCTGCAGGCTAAACAGTAGAGTTCACTTTGTCTATGAACTTTCACCTGTTTGAGTAGAAGTCAGAATTTCAGCTGTTTTGTAAAACAATATTAATATGAAAAGAAAAGTCACAGTTGTTTGGTGTAATTTGTTATTAGACTTTTATTATTAGAACGCAAAAAACACTGTAACACACTTAGCACTGGATATCACCTACAAGATATTTGTTGTACTGTATTTTCAATTAAATACTTAATTTTCCCTAATGTTTCTAACTGTTTTTGTTAAAAGTAATTGTCGCAATATCATTTAAATTATTTTGCCATGCTCGTACACTGTACTGTACTCGACAATGACAATTTATGTACTGTACATTATATACATTTCTCTTCTGATTTTCAATTATACTAGGGAAATTGTTTTGTAAAGTTATTCAGGAATGTTTGTCCAATTCAATCACTTAAAATTAAATTGTTTAGAATTCCTGTCATAGACTAATGATTTAAAAAACAAACATTCTAGATAGAACCATTAAGAACAGCATATTTATAAAGCAATAGAAATGACCATTCATTATGTTAGATGCAAACAGAATTTTTTTTAGTGTCATATAACCTCACAAAATGCTGAGATAAAATTGCTTTACATATTACACAATTTTATAATATTATACAGCAAATGAAAAAAAAATCATTTGTGAGCACATTCACATCTCAGACAGATTTGTAAACCTGTTTTAACACCGTTATCACATAGCATAGAGTGCTTCCACTGCAGCAAGGGATTCTGGGAATTGACATGTAAATGCACAGTGTCACCTTTTACTTCAACCCCATTTTTACATGGACCCCTATAAAATTATGCCTGCTGCATTACACAGCTTTTCAGAATAACCTGGGTTAAAACACAGCAAGTAAACCTACTCATAGACCCTGTTTTTACCTTTTGGGTTTAACTAGTATACGGATGGTTATACTGCCTTTGCAAATTGAAGTTGGGATAGAATATATATAGTGTCCTGTAGGAGCTCAAATGCTATGTCCTTCATATCCATTCACGTATGCAAAGAGGAAACCATGCAGGGGAAATATAAAGATTAAAAGTATAATCCTAATGTACCAATGTCCATTGAGTTGACGCTTGAATCCCTAGACATATAGGTGAGGGTGTCATCCAATAACCTCTCCTTGGGAAATGCCAATAAGTAAAAAGGTACTCACTGTTAATCCCCTGCAGGTCCTCATGCGTGCCATCACATCCAGAGTCCAAGAATGTGAAGAGATATATTGCGTGGTGCACAGCAGCAGCAAGACACAGGTCATGTGGCCATAAAAATATTCTTTATTGTAACTGCATTAAAAAACGGTAGAGTACAACCCTCCAACGCGTTTCGTGCTATAGGCACTTTATCACTCCTTGATAAAGTGCCTATAGCATGAAACGCGTAGGAGGGTTGTACTCTACCATTTTTTAATGCAGTTACAATAAAGAATATTTTTATGGCCACATGACCTGTTTCTTGCTGCTGCTGTGTACCACGCAATATATCTCTTCACATTCTTGAAGTTGGGATAGGTTTCAATCAAACCTTAAATAAGTTATGGAGGCAAAAAAAGTGTCAAAAACCTTCCACTGTATAGTATACAGCAAATGAAAAAAATCAATTGTGAGCATATTCACGCTTTGGACAGGTCTGCAACCCTGCTTTTCATCGTTATCTCCTAGCATACAGTGTTCCACTGCAGCAATTGATTCTGGGAAATGACATGTAAATGAGCACACAGTGTCACCTTTTGCTTCAAATCCATTTTTATATGGACCAATATTATACAGTAACTTTCATCATCAAAAAGTATTTTGCTAGCAATAAACCCCCCCAAAATGTTCACTTTTATGTATAAAACTTTTTAAGAGAAATCTGCAAAAAATCTTGTTACTTTTTATCTTGTTTCATTATTTTCCATTGCTTATTTAGTTTTGGGAAATATTTCTTTAAAGTTGTTTTTAAGGTGCGATAATTGTGTGATTGCAGCTATCATTTATTATTACTTTTCCCAATAGAATGTTTACTTTCCTGAGAACCAAACACACCAAAAGTACATCATAGTTAAATCTGCTATGCAGTAGTGACTTTGCTTGTCATTGAGAGGTATGTTGATAGAGCCCTAAATAATACAGTACAACAAATTCAGTATTCTTCATCTGAAATCTTAATCTACAAAGAAGATAATCTTTTAAGATGTTTGATTGCAATATTGTAAAAGGTCAGCTAAAATCAATACTGATATTTAAAAGAGGCTTTATGTAGTTATCGTTGCAATACTGGTCTAAATGCAATGCATTTTGTTTAGAGGACACACAAAATCAAAATTTGTACGCTGAATATTTAGAATAAAAATGTTAAATAATATAGATTTTACATAGAAGTTTTCAGGCAGCTGATATTCCTGCTCATAAAATCTGCAATGTATTAATTATTCATTTGTTGTTTTTTAACTTTAGTGTGGGCTTTACTTGCATACTATTGATCAATGTATATCTACTTCTGCATAGCTCTTTAGTTGGGCATAGCTCCTCCACAGGGTAAATAGAAATACAGTAGCTTGAAAATTTCATTTGTTATGTAGTGCATCAGTTACATTTTGAATAGTGTGCATGCCAACAAACAACTTAAAAGGAGAAAATTTAGGAGGACTATTACATGTGCACATTAGTAATTATTTAGCATATATTGTTAAGCATTACACATTATAAACATTATAGCAACTAATAAACTAGCTTTATTTGTAGTGACAAATGAACATTAGTAACCACATGACCAGGGAGGCCGCCAAGCTGTTCCCCTCTCCCCCCGCCTTCTACCCACATGTAACGTACAAATAAAGACAGGAAACGGGAACTGGAGGTAAAATGGCCGTGGCTATTTATTTACCTAAGAGGGGTAAATGCCACTCCCTGCCTGAGTGCTCCTTTGACAGGAGGGGGAGGGGACGGTCAGCCGGCCCTCAAAACGCTGTCCTTGTGTCCCCTACATGAGTGGGCTTTCGAGGTCATGGATAACTGACCTTGCCCACTCGTACTCTCCCCGGGCTCAAACGGCCCAGCTCCCAGTCTGGCAAGAACAAGCACCTACCCCCCAAGAGCCGCCACCGACAGGCCTATTTAACCCCCTTAAACTAGGCCTGTACAGCCAACCCCACCAGAAACCTCTCCAAGCCATCCTGCAAACTGCTAAATAGGTCTATCCCGCTTGGCATGCCTAGCAGTGGGACCCATGCTCATCTACCTGTCTTGTCTGTCCTCAACACATTCCACTTGGGGATGCACCCCCTAAGCAAGTCACGCCCTGGTGCCTGAAGCGGCAGTTACTCAAAGCCCTTTTTCAGCCAAAACTTTATATCCAAAGTCCACCAGCCCCTACCGCCATGCCTCTGGTGGTCATGCTAAATCATATCAATGTACTTAAAAAAAAGGGGGGGGGGACCCTGAATGCGTGTGCCCAATTGGCAAATGTGCATGGAAAGACGTCTCTCAACGTCTTCTTCTCTAGTGTCCCCTTTCTGGATGATTGCGCAGTGCTTCCCTTTAACCTGGTAGAAGGGATAGGATCTCTATGAACTCTCCTAGCCAAAATACCTGCGCGCTTAGCCCGTTGGCAATACATATGTGCGCATCTGAAAAGGTCTCATCTGAAACTACCCTACCACCCGCTGATGATGAAGCAGCTGCAGTGCCGATGACCCTGGCCATGGCCCACTTGTTCCTTAGCGTGCTGCCCATTGCAAGCTGCCCGATCCCCCATCGACGCTAACCAAGCTGTAAACACACATATCCTGTCTCCCAACCAGCTCCTTTTTACCGCTACCGGCTTCTTACCCGCCCTCGGTGACCCCAGGGGAAGTGACCATGACAGTGAACTGGGCCGCGCCTCTTCCCTTGTTTGATCCGTGTTGAACCTTGCCGGAGTCCTCGCCCGACCCTGGGCGTCATCCGGAATGTACGCCGCCTACAAATGCTGTAGGGTCTCGTCTGCCCACGTGTCCTTTCATAGCCTGCGACCGCAGCAGACGGCCATCCTGGTTTTTTCCCACCTGCTGATTTGGTGTGCCGTGAAACCCTGCCTTGCGTCACAGTGGTCGGAGGCCAGCATCCAGCCTCCGGGGGCCGACCTGCAACCCGATCCGTCCCGCGTCACAGTAGCTGGAAACTGCCACTCCCCACGAGGGGCTGCCCTGCAAACCGTGACGCCCTGCCTTATGGCCCCAATGCCGCAGGCTGCCGCCCTGCGCGCAGCCCCTTACCATAACCAGGTACAATGTGCTGCCGTACCTTCCACGGCGTGGCCCCATCAACCACCCGCAGGGGCTGCCCTACTGCCTGTCTAGCGTGTTATGCTGCCAAGTGCGGCAGCTACCATGCCCATGACCCCGGCCGTGGCTGAAGAATTCAAAGACACCACGGTCAGGACGATGGCTGTCGGTACCGGGATGGGACCTACGGTGCCAATGACCATGGCCGTGGTTGAAGTTGGGTTAAGAGACACCGGGGTCAGGCTGGAGGCTGCCAGGATGGGATATGGTGCCGCCGTCCCCCCACCGATGTGCCCCCCCCATGCTGCCGCAACTCCTAACGCTGCACCTGCCTCCCCTGCGCCGAAGGTGACTGATGTCTGAGGCTCCAAAGCCTTCAGCATGCCTATAAATGCTGCCGTGAAATTTGCCTTCCCTGCTGCGCCATATGCTGTTGGACCCAGAGCCAGCGCTGGCCCTGGTGCTGCCTGCCTTACACCCACTGTGCCCCCTGGGATTTCCGCCCCTGTTAACTCGCCTGCAAGCCCGTGAAGTGCCCGGTCCTCCTGTGAAGCCAACCAGCTCTTAAATGCGCTTATCCTGTCACGCAACCGCCCCCTCTTTACCGCCGCAGGTTCCTTACCCATCCCAGGGGACAGTGAACTGGGTCGCACCTCGCCCGTTGCCGCATAGTCAAACCACGCCGTATTCCTTGCCAGCCGTACGGAATGCACACCGCTTGCAGATGCTGTAAGCGGCCGTGCTGCCCGCCAGCCTGGCCTTAAGTAGGCCCTCTGGGAACTCCTCCCCTGAGCAGGAGAGGGAGGTGTGGGGGCAGGTCAGCGAGGGGAAGGCCAGAACCCCGGTCATGAGGCCCCTCCGCCTATGGCTAGGGGGGCCGCTATCTTGTTGTAGTGAATACAGTAGATCACAAATGTTTGTGGAATCCATCAAGGGACAGCATTTGCTTAATAATTTTGTCCCCATCGGGAATTATAGTACACAGTCCTAAAGCAAAGATTGACATGCAAATGGTAGAACATATTTAAAGTCATTGCGATATATAGAAAGAAGATGCTAGCACGAGAAGATGTAGAAGCTTTTTGGAAAGTGCCCAATCAATTCAATGTAGATACTGTAGATATCTGTCCCATTGTTAAAGAGAATTAGATTATGCGGTTTAGAGATAGAGGCATGTTAAACATACAGTGATGTTATCTGTTAGCTAATTACTATAGCAAATACAAATATTGCTTGTGAGCACATTCACATGTCTCAGACAGGCCTGCAACCCTGCGCTTCCCCATTATCTCTTAGCATGCAATGCTTCCACTACAGCAAGACATTCTGGGAAGTGACATGCAAATGAGCACACAGTGTCATATTTTACTTTATGTCCATTTTAAAATATAAGCATATGCCTGCCGCATTACACAGCTTTTCAGCACAGCCTGAGTTAAAGATATTCTCAGCCAGTAAACCTACAGAACTCACAAACGGCAGCTTGGAGCCCCTCAGCGACGGGGCTCATGACCGCTGGGGCCAGGCTCCCTCCTCTTCTCACCTAACTCCCACCCCTTGCGGGTCCCCTCACCCCTTGCAGGGTCCCCTCACCTGTAGCGCTAGGAAGCGCAATGCCTCCCTGTCCTAGCTGGCCGGATACTGCTTCCCCTCCCTTCTGCACGCGCGCCCCTCCCCCTTCCCCCTGCTTTTCTTCCCACCATGCCTCGGGGGGGGGGGGGGGGCTTAGGGGATTTAAACTGGGGAGGGAGCGGGAAGGCAGTCAGGCACAGAAAAGAACTCCCACCCACCCGGCCTTTGGTGTGTTAAACGTGACATAGTTTAATTATATTGTGTATGCTGTATCTTTTTTTCCCCCTTTCAGAATGTGGATAAAAGAAAGACTTTGAGGTTGACATACCTGAGGGGGACATTTTTAAAGGCAGGTGTTGCCTTCGTCACGGCGGCTGTTGGGGGGGTGAGTGCACGGTAACCTTGCCAGCGGGGGCTCTATGGTGCAGATAACCCCTAAAGCCTTCGGGTGGCGAGCGAGTAGGCAGGGCTCATTTGTACGTGATTCCCTGAGCCCAGTATCGCTTAACAGCCGGGCCAACGGGCGCCCGGCTTGGTGGGTGTGCGGGCCATGGTTGGGGTGCCAATGGCCTTTACCCGGGGGGAGAGCACGCTGGCAGAGGTAGCACTCACCAAGGTTTATTATTATTTGTGTAAATAAAGCCGTGGCCTTGAACCTCCAGACCTTTGTCGTGTGTTTATTTATGTGTTTTTTTTTGGGGGGGGGGATCAGAGGGGGAGCTTCCTCGCAGGCTCCGAGGTCAAGCTGTTTCAACCTTTTGGGTCTCTTCAATTAGAGACTGGCTTTGTCAATGTGAAGTTGGAATAGGTTTCAATCACACATTAAATTAATTATTTTGGGTACAAAAGTATACAGTGTTCAGCAAATAAAAAAAAAGTTGTGTGTGCCGAGCATGCGCATTTTAAGTGAAACTTCTTTCTCTTGTGTCACTGTTTTGTCACAGAAATTGTATTTGTGATTGTAATGTTTTTAATTAAAATTCAAAACACAATTTCAGTGACAAAATGCTAAGAAGTTTGACTTGGAACGCATGTGCTCGGCACCCCGCCCCCACCTCTGTTTTAGCTATTTGCACTTCTATATTTATACTAACTGTGAATTATTTGTGTGTGTCTCTGTGTGTGTGTGTGTGTGTGTGTGGTCTCCGTGGTCTCTGTCTCCCAAGTGTGGCAGTGTGGCTGCTGCGAAAGCGCGCAGAGCCGGCATTTGATGTGCACGCGCAGAGCCGGTGTCTGCTGTGCATGTGTGCTGAGTCTGCGTCTGCTGTGCATTGGCGCCAAGCCGGAGGCTGCTGCGCATGTGCGCCAAGCGAGCAGCTGCTGAGCCGTGAAGGGCAGTATTGTGCATGCGTGGGACAATATAGGCTTCTACCTCGTCTTCTGCGCATGCCCTACCTTCAACCTCCGTGTGGCCTTGAATGTTGAGGAATGTGAATGCACGGGCGCGCAACCATCTAGCGTGACGTCACTTCCATCACGCTTTTTCGCTACAAGCCAATAGATTTTTCCCATCAAAACCCTGTAGGTGCCAGCAAAGAAGTTTCACTTCAAAATATCACTAGTGAGCACAATCATATCTCTCAGACAGGTCTGCAACCCTGCTTTTATCGAATTACTATATAAATAGCTAATTCTTGGGCTGGGATTTTTGGTAACGGTCATTAAATCGGAGATAATAAGTGGAGTTAGAAAAATATAATAACATGGTATTTTTGCCGATTTACCAATTGTATATGCACGACAGTGGTGCATTACTAACCTAAATTGCATATAGGTGTTTGATGATAATGGAGCAGATCCGCAATAGTTATATTAGCATATTATTTTATTATGTCTAGCTCTGAACTTTGACTACTATGGGTTCAATATGTAAAATGTTATAAAATGCTTATGCAATGTAATTTTTACTCCAGGTAGCCTTGTGTTATCTTCACTATGTATATAGTGGCATTATAGATATAGATAAAGATTAGATCACCAGTCTAATGATAAAAGTCAGCTGTATATTTTGGAGGTCTCCTAATATTTATGGGTACCAGCACGGATTGCTGTTGCAAAGAAAAAACTTGGCTACAAATGACAACTTCACGCTCTTGTAAAATGCTTATGAAACACGTATTTAGTTCACTATAAACCAGCAGATCTAAAGGCATTTTATTTCATTTTACTTTGTTATAATCTTTAGGTGTAAGCCTGCATGGAAAAACTTTGATTGATGTTTACTGGTAAGAGCCTGTTTATAAATAAAGCTGACCTATTTAAGTTTTGTTCCATATAATCTTACACAGAAAGATTATAAAAAAAAACTGTTGCATTTAGCTTGGCAAAGCTGTAATCGTGTTACATCTCACAATGTTGTACTATAAAGGTGGCAACATTTGTACACACAAACACACACACACACATATATATATATATATATATATATAATATTTATAGAAATATTTTATATATATATGTATTTTTGAGAGGTAAAGAGAGATGGTGAAAGTGAGAGGGAGAGAGGTGTAGAGAGATTGAAGCAGCAATCTCTTCTTATTCCGCTCTGATGCTCCCAGATCCACGCTTTTTGTTATGGGGACAGAGTGACCGTTTTTGCTCCGTATTACAAGAAAGGTTGAACTTATTTTTATTAAATAAAAGTTACTGTATAAGCAATATCCACATGAAATACACAAAAACAGATTTCTAGTTTTGATTGTTTCTCATAAATAATGTTTTTCCCCAAACTTAGACGCAAGCATATAGATATTTTCTGATAGAATATTTTTTGTGAGTGTATTTTTATATTTAATCATATGCCTTTATATGAAAACATATGTACATTAAAACTCTGTACTGTACATGAAATGTAAAGAAAACACATATAGGAAATGTGTTACTAAAGACTGCATAGGGAAATGTATAACTACATGTATTAAAAGTTGTGG
The DNA here is from genome assembly GCF_040206685.1 of Ascaphus truei. Lineage (NCBI taxonomy): Eukaryota > Metazoa > Chordata > Amphibia > Anura > Ascaphidae > Ascaphus > Ascaphus truei. The sequence continues at coordinate 331,615,783 of NC_134486.1, forward strand.
TATATAGAGTCACATATGTATGTATGTATAAACACATGATCATATAAGTTGCCCATGTCTGAATAAGTTACATGAATTGTGTTTTAGCAATCTAAGCTTATCTACAGTATGCATTTGCAGACTGAAATGCACCTTACAATCTCATGAATATTTTGATTGTTGAGCAGTTCCACCTTAATCATATTCATGAGATTACAATTTTAATGACTTTTTTTTTTTTTTCAAAATTACAGTTTTTGCCGGGTTGTGCAATTGACTATAGCCGCTTGATAAATCACCTGACATATTTGCCGGCAAACAAAAACTGTGTTCCAGTTTTGCAAAGCTGGTAGAATGTGAAAAGAGCAATCTATAATGTGTTATTGAGGGAGAGCAAGCATGGACAACAAAAAACAACTCAGCCCAAAAGTTGCATTTGTTGTGGCACAGTTAGCTTTTTTGTTGCCAAAGATGCATAAGCACATTGCATAAACCCCCTCTCTTTGTCAAATAAGTGGTTAACTTTGAAACAAGCCGTGTTTTCCTAAATTGTTGATATATAAAGGATCCACTACAGACAAGTTATATTCTAGTGTGGAATGGGGTTAAATTGACTCGCTTGTATCAAAGGATATGTCCATGCTTACAGGGTTGATAGATTGTAATCTGCTACTGCATAATAATAATAATAATAATAATAATAATAATAATAATAATTATAATAAAAAAAATATTTAAGTTTAAAATCTAAATCAAGAAAGAAAGTGTTGCCCATGTGCGCTCACATCAGCTGGACTGACTTCTACAAAGTGTTTAAATAGAAGTAGTACAAATGAGTTATACCACTAGCATACAGTTGATTCAATAGTAATTGCAATTCCAACCACAATACATATGTATTACAGTGACAGGCAGGGTAACGTGCTTAAAAATGCATGGAGCAATAAATCCAAAAATAACTCCTGTGACTAATGCAAACATATGAACAAAGCAAATAGAGAAAAGGACATTGGGTGGCAGTAGTAGGGGGAAGGGGGTGGAAGGAGAAATCTTCTGTTGAGTTGTGATGCTCTGGAGGTAATGTGGTATTCTATGCAGCTCTATAAGAAGGTGATCCTGGCAACAGCAGATCACTCTTATTTCTAGATCTTAAAATCGAAGTCACATCTAAAACCCAGCTCAAACAACAATACAATCACACTGGTAAATAATAACTAGTAAAGGCAATTTCCCACTTACGATTTTGAGTCATCCCAAAGAACACAGTATGGTTTCAAAGTACCCTAAACAAAACAAAAAAACAACATTATTATTTGATGTCAAATATTTACAAACTAAATGTACAACTGATATATTACAATTATTAATTACAAGTTACAAAATAATAAAACAACATTTACTTTGTAAGTACAGTGTAAAATGTCATTTCAAACTTGCGTGGATTGTTCAAGCAATATTCGAGTGAGAATAATAGACAAAAAAGTCAATAATATTGGGAAGAGAAAAACGTATTTATAGGGACATACAAAGGAAATGTTAATAATGTAAACCTAACTGAATGTTTCCAAAACAAATATACCATTTACTTAAAAATGTTAATTTAGTGTGCTAAGTATATACTGTATGAGGCATAATTACCTTCTATAGTGTGGAAGTGGACAGTAATGCATTGCAAACATTGATACTATAAAGCCAATGTGCAACTTGGCATCCAGCAAGTGTGTGAAAGAAAGAGGGGTCTACGTATCAACATAGATAAAAGTGTGTTCTGATGCACTGCTCGTTTTATTTTTTTAGCAGAATTGTGGCATATGTAAAACCAGTTTGTTTAAACTTCAGCACTTCACATATGGCAGATTTTGGGAGAAAATAAGGGGGGCGGCGGGGGGAAGAATGACTCAGGTGCTAAATGGGATATACTGCATCTTATTATAACATGTGCACCTAGTAAATCCTCCCCAGCTCCTCCTGACACTCCCCAAGTCACAAGCTGCGAAATACTTTGATGCATAAGTTCAGGGATGAAACTGCCCCCCGGTAGTGCACCAAAATGGTCTTGATACATAGACCCCTGAGTCATCACAACCTCAGTCTCCTCACCCACCTCTGTATCCTACAAATGCCATTAAAGGACCAAATCAGTATTTATTTATGGAAGAGATATGCCATAGTGTTCAGGCATTGAAAAACTACAGTCTGTATTTTCTTAGACCAATAATAGTATATCCCTTGTACCACTATGCATTTTTAACTGGAATAGGTGCAAATCTAATTATATAGCAACAATTCCCTATTAATTTTAATATTTCATCTATTTTAAATGGCTATCAGCTGAAATCTTTCTCAGCAGCTTCTAATGGCAAACCCTCTGAAAGCCCATAAATTAATTGGTGTATATATTGGGAAAAATACTAATAAATGAGAAATCCACTTTAATAGAACAATCTAAAGGCGAAAGTACCAAGCCTATTACCATCAGAGTAATCCTATAAGACAAAAATTGCATGAAAACATAAGAGCATAAAAACACATTTTGATTAGTAAATTAAATGTTACTGACAGTTGGAAAATGATTTAAATCTTATCATTACAACTAGAGATGTGTAAATGTATCCCAATTTGGTTTGCATATATGTTTTATTAACTTGCCAAGGAATAATGACATTTGGGAAGGTTTGTACCTCAGTACATTACACTATTTTTGCTATTTCACTTCAAATATGTGTATATTTAAGCATATAGTATTTAAGATCTAGAGCCAGTTCAGCATTCATTCATAAGGAATCTGAGGGTTGAATTACATACACTGTAACAGGTGGTGTGGTGGTAGCCTGGCCTAGTGACCATGCACACACTGGTTATGGTGCTGTTGTCTTCAGCTATGGCACCTTGCCAGAGCCACTGTACTTATGTATTGCACTTACATACAGTTGTTATGCTCGGCCATAAGGACTCCTGAGTCCTGACCATCAGGTGTAGGTGAAAATAGTCTGGGCCTTGGTAGCCCAGCACTGCTGATTTCCAGAACAAAGAGGTTTAGGACTGTCAGGCAGCAGGACCATTGTTCTCACTGTCACTGTTAAAAGTTAGCCTTCATTATAATCGTCACTTGACTCAATAAGTCCTAATGTCACATGGAGTTAAGCCTATGCTAATGAGATAACTAGCGACCGTTATTTAGCTTTGTGGATACCTGTTAAACCCACTGAAAATAATGGACATTACCCATTAAGGTAACATCCCGTTTGTTGCCCAGATTTAACAAACTTCTGACAATCTAAAGAATTGTAAGCTGATTTTCTGAAGAGGATACTCTCTTCACCAGTATTTCACATTTTCAAAGTATTTTTTTGTGAATGCTGATGAGTTTGCACAATTTTGCACATGCTGAAAGTTCAATATTTTCCTATTTCACAAGCCTGTGCAAAGGTTTTGCACATCTCTAATTAACACTAATAAATGACATTATTCATATATATTATGTTATTATTTGTAATTTTCCTTTAAATATTTGCCATTTGCTTCCATCATTTTCAACAAGTTAGTGCCTAATTCAGTACACTATCTTCAAACTGTTTCCAATTGGCAGACTTGCTTCATTGTTTTATCTCACTGTGACTGAGCAAGGTTGAGTGACCAGATGGAACCATATAATCAGGGAAAAGATCAACTTTTTTTGGATGTGCAGCTCTAACTCCCTGCAGAACTCACTACAACTTCCTTATGGCTTCAATACCTAACATGCTGCTAAAATAAGTACTGTATAACATACTTATCTACCCCTGTGCCATCTGATCAACTAAAGTTAGCCTTGAAGAAACTATGCCTTTTATCAGCCATAAGGGATAATCAGACAAAAAAAAAGTAAAATCACACGATGCCCCAGGCAGTCTTTAGAAGTCAGCATGAATTGATTCACAACTAAAAAATATTGGTAAACTTCAACTAGAGGTGGAATTTACTAAGTACAGTATTCATGCCCAGATCATTTTTTATCCGGATCCAAACTAGACTTACTGTAGAAAAACTGTCAACAAAAACAGCAAACAACACTATTACATTAATCAAAGAGAAAAATCCCACTTAAAGTAATGTTTTTTTGTTTTTGTTTTATAAGTCTAGTTTTGTGTTTCTGCATCAGTATTTCCTCAGATTTGCAGCAGAAACCCATTAATAGACAACTACCCTAAAATGCTGGAGAAAGTTGTATTAATGTACTTGCATTACATAATGCAGTACCTTATGGTCGTCCAGTTTAAAGGTATATACAAAATATAATGAATTATGTGTCATATACATACCTTGCAGTAGGTATAGGGGTATAGGGGGCATGGCATATATTAGATGTTAATACACAAGCTTGTAGACTAAAATCCTGCATTGTCTCTGTCATGGGAGACCAATACTTTTAACACCTTTACCTTCCGGGATCAATTTCACTAGGCAATACAAGGTAGTGGAATAAAATGAGGTTTATTCAGGTAAAACCAGCAGGCATACAAAGTAACACAAAAACAGGGAAAAACACCACAACTGGGGCTTTTAGAGGAGACACTAACATCAACTAGGTGCAGGGAACCTGCTTCCGGAAGGCTTAGCCTGTTCGCTCCACGTCCAGGAAAATCACTGTACTATCTGCGGGATAGATACCTGGCTTACCCCACTGTCCGGGTCTTTGTTTGATAGTAGCACTTGGCCATGTCTCTAGAACTTGTCCTCAGCTTAGCTAGGCTTCTCTGGTACCGCAATGCCGAGTGTCTTGCTATTGCGAACAAACCACCTTTGAAAAGCCCGCCTCTGCTTCAACGGATCAAGCCTAGGAATAGTCTGGTACTCTGATCAGGCAGTCCCCTTACATAGACCTTGGGATCCTATGTCTAACATGGAACCAAGACTGGCAGCCACTCAGAGTACGTCTCGTAGTGCAACAGCCAGTCACAAGCTGGAGGCTCAGCTTGTTGCACCCATCAGAGGAGGGGGTGTACCGAGGGGGTCAGGTAGCTGTGAGCGGGAAATTCTAATTGGTCAGTGGGAACCGTGCCTGCGAGCAACGGCTTCCCCTTGCCAGATCCATACCTCTCGCTGGGTAGGCTCCACAGTGTCTAAAAACAAAAAGTCTAACCCCAAGGGGAGACTTGTCTCTGGACCTGGTTCTCTGCCCTTCCCCACTCAACCAGATGGCCTGACACCTTGCTACTGATCCACCACCTCTATGCAGGCATCCCAGCTAATCGAATTACAAGGGCTGCCTCCATAGAGATGAATACACATTTTAAAACACATTTCTCTTCTACAACTTGGGCTGGGGAATTTGAGTGGTAAAACTTGTCCTAGCAGCCAAGTTTTAAAACCAAGTCCTGAGAACTTGCTGGCTTGGCAATATTTAATAGGGAATCATAGCGTTATGAAAAATGCATACACATTCCCAAAAATCAAGCGTGATTCGCGGGTAAAATTATGGGACAACCGGTAACTTTGTCCTAAAACTTTTACAGATATTATAACCCTTTTTGCCCCCCAGTACCCACTATTAGGGTCCCGTTCCCGAAGTCCTAGTTTTCTAGCTATAATGCAAGACGTCAAAATACACACATTGTCCCTGGCTTACAGTTGCTGATAAGCTGCCGGGGAACCACGGTTTTAGGGGTAGATAGCAGGGCTTCACCTTTATATTGAAGGCTGGCTACCCCATACAGTACCTTTACAGTCTCCTTATACTAACTTTGCGATCTTAGTTGAATCACTTTTGTCTCCATGCCTCCACTTACTGTAGCTATCTGCAATTGGATAATAAAATATCCTTTCTACCCCAGATAGTTGCTGGACTGCCCTTGATTAAGCACTTTGAAAAAGAAAGGCCCTATATACAGTATTCCATATATGTATGACTTTTGACAACATGGTCACTGTGAGACTGGCACATCAAAACATTGAATATTATTTTTACAGATTAAACTAATAATCTCTCTCTCTCTCTCTCTCTCTCTCTCTCTCTCTCTCTCTCTCTCTCTCTCTCTCTCTCTCTCTCTCTCTCTCTCTCTCTCTCTCTCTCTCTCTCTCTCTCTCTCTCATAAACATAGATGGATATTGAGAATAGCAAAAAAATTGAGAACATTACTCTACAAACACTCCAGCCCAAAGGGTTAAATATTGATTTTGACCTAGCTTCTTTTTTGTAAATAATTATCCACAAGATACTCATAATCTTTTGCTCATATCCAGTTTTACCTATATGTAATTTTATGTGATTCATGTACATTTAATATGCTGCAAGGGTCATTTTAAAGTGCTTTTAAGTACTTTCATTTCAAGATGCTTCCTTAATAACCCCGCTGGTTATAATTACCAGGACATTAGGAACATGTTGCTTTCAAGTAGTCTCAGGTGGTCCCTCCATATAAGGGGTTAACCTGCGGCTATAAAAATGACACGGGATTGATGAGGCTCCACAATCCCCTGACGAAGTGACGTTCCCCGTCACGAAACGCGTAGGGAGGAGCCTAAGAAGCGTTGTCTCAGATACTCCAGCTGCCAGTCAATACTGAAGACGGTGACGTCATCCAACTACGCCGGATACACGCGAGGTACACGCGGTACCGGGAAGGACTCTCAGTGACTGAGGCGGCTGCTGTGTGTGCTTGGCCGGGCACTTCTTTATTGTTTTTAAACTCACCTTCACTTGTGAGTATTTTATTTGTGTTTTAGGAAAGGCGTCATTAAAGTTTGTTTGTGCTGCGCAATCCCCTGTCCCTCTTTGTTTCTTACCGGAGAAAAAGGTGCAGGATTCCTAAAAGACAAGATCGGAAGAGACAACTTTTCAAGACCCACGGAGGCTAAGGACACCACGAGGGGTTCGTGCCACACCAGAAGCTCCCGGGGCCAGGAAGGTTTAAAGCACAGTTTCTCTCCCCTGCATGCGATCTAGCTACTTCTAGTAAGTAGGCATTTTAGTGAACCCAGCATTCAGAAAATAATTGTCGTCTGTTTAAATATACTGCGCAATGTTTGTTCTTTCTGCTTAATATCTCACATATGCAGGATTAATTCCATCCAATGAGAAGCACTGGCTTCCACCTCTAGGAACTGTGAACTGAGTTCATTTCTCACCGACTACTCCAAGTCGTAGAAGTAGGACTATTAATCACATTATCCTTTCTATTTGGACTATAATCACACCAACTTATGCGCCAGGTTTTGTATCTATTTTTGTATTTTTTATTAGAACATGGTTAAAAAATAGGAGTACAGAGGACTTCCGGTGACGTCACCACGGATGGCTGACTAGGAGAGGAGCTCCCGTTACCCTCAGACGAAAAAGATCAGAATAAGCAATTTCCCCCAACCCAAACCCCCTAAATTCATCACCTGCCCCTGCCCCCAGCACTAGGGAGATGACGGGAAAAGGCCAGAAGAAAAACCAAAACTCGGTCACAAAGTTTTTCGCCCCGACGCCGCGACAAGCAGAGCTGAGCCCTGAAACCCAAGATGGCGCCAAGGAGGAGCCGGAGCACGCGGCACCCAGCAATCAGCATGTACAGCCCGACGCAGATCCACCTGTCCTCAATTAAGAGTTCTTCGACTCCCTGATCGCCAAAATGAGAAGAGGGGTGCAGGAGGACACGGAGAAGGCCCTGCAGAGCATTCGTGCCGAGGTTGGAGCCCTCACGGATAGAACAGATGAACTCGAGGCCAAAATGGAGTGAGCCACCAACGCCCAGGCCGAGACCAAGGAGGAAGTCTCCAGATGCGGCGAAGCAATCCAGGATCTCCAAAACACTCTAGAAGATCTCGAGAACCGGGAGAGGAGACAGAACATCCGCTTCAGAAGCATCCCAGAGGCAGTCTCCCACGAGGAACTACAAACCTACCTCCGCAGGCTGTTCCTACAGCTGGTGCCAGGCCTCTCCGACCACGAACTCCTCATGGATCGAGCCCACAGGGCCCTGGGCCCAAAACCAACAGACCCCAACCGACATAGGGATGTGGTGATAAGAATGCATGCATACTCCACTAAAGAACGTATCATGGAGGCCGCCAGGGGTCTGCGCAACATCAAGATGGATGGCGTGGACATACAACTATTTAACGATCTCTCCAGGGTCACAATGAATAGAAGGCGAGGGATGAAACCACTTACCAACTACCTACAAGACCAGGGTGTTAAGTACCGCTGGGGTTTCCCCTTTAAACTCGTGGTGCTCCGCAACGGGCGCCACTACACCATCTCAGCCCCTGAGGATGCGATGGATTTCCTCAAAGCACTGGGGATCCCCCCACCACAGAGAGACAACCTCCCCCCTCACAATGCCACAGGATCGGACCCCTCGGACACCCCTAGAGTGTCGGAGAGGCTAGCCAGCCAGAAAAACAGGAAAATGCTGCATCTCCAGCACCCACGTTTGCCCTGAAGCACCATGGCAAAACTACCCCCCCTCCGCCCTCCTCTGCAGCATTGTTTATGTATATATGTTTGAACCGTGGCACTATCCCTGCCTGGGATACTGCAGAAGCCTCCTGTCAGCTCCCCCCCACCCCCCCTCCATCCCACATCCTGAAATGAGGAAACTGTTTCTTTGCCTCATATATGTTTTTGCAATGTTGATGTGTCAAGTCCTAAAGTAGGCATAACTATCTCTGCGTTACCAGACCCTCTGCTCAACTCAATTATACCATAAGATCTCTGACCCCCTCAGGTTTGAGACGCCGATACTGATGTCTCCCCCTGGCACTCTCCCCCCCTTCCCTCCGCCCCCCCTCCACCGCCCCCCCTCCCCTTCCCCTCCCTGATGCATATACGCGCCTGCAATGTTGACTTACCATGATCTAGAGTGCCCATATGGGCCTATGCTTCATCAGCACCGCTGTTCAGTTTATGTATGTCCGGTCTGTGAATCCGGTGTCTACCATGGTGTCCCCCCCCCTTCCCCCCTCCCTCTTCCCCCCTCCCCGCCCTCCCCCCTACCACTTCCCCTCCCCCTTCCCCCCCCCTTTACCCCCCCTTTACCCCCGCATCGGCCCCAAGAAAAGTTTATCTGAATCTTGTATATTCATGCAATACTGTACATGCAGGACCAAGAGCTCCCAAAATGTATATGTGGCCCTTGACCAGCTGACTAGCTGAAGCATGATTTAGGAGCACTGTTTAGGCACTGTATAGGTCTATGATTCCTGTGTCTACCATGGTGTCCCCCCCCCCTTCCCACCTCCCCCCCCTCCCCGCCGCCCCCTATCTCTTCCCCCCCCCACTCACCCCTCCCTTTCACCTCCCCCCCATGACGACCCCAAGAAAAGGTTTATCTGAATCATGTATAGCCATGAAATAATGTTCATGCAGGACCAAGAGCTCCCAACATACATATGTGGCCCTTGACCAGCTGACTAGCTGAAGCATGATTTAGGAGCACTGTTTAGGCATTGTATAGGTCTGTGATCCCGGTGTCTACTATGATGTTACCCCCCCCTTCCCCCCTTCCACTACTCCCGCTCCACACCCCATCCCCCCACCCCCCCTCCCCCATGTTCCCAAGAAAAGGTTTACCTGAGCTTTATATATCCATGCAACGAGGTCCACTTAAGACCAAGAAATCCCAGAACGCATTGGTGTCCCCAGTACTGCTGGCCAGTTGATATGTGTTGCTGGAGAATGGGTCGGTCACGATATATGCCTATGAGCTTGTCTTCTGCCACGGTATCCCCCCCCCTCATTTGAACCTAAGGAAGGAAAAGGCCCATCTGACTCGCACCAGGATAGGTATTGTTTATTTGGCATGGCCCAAAATGACCAGAACACTTAACTTCAAAAAACCTGGTGGCTCTCTAAAAATGTTTTGGCAGTCCTGCATAACCCTATTTCTGTCTCAGACATAGCCACCCACCCAAGTTAGTTCCCCTCCCACCCCTCTCTCAAACGATGAGGGTGTCTGACCTCGTTTACTGGTCTCGCCCCATGTTTGGCGACCCGGAAAGTTCTCTAGGTGTTTTTGCCACCTTCCCTTGCCACCACGGTGTCAAGCGGAAATTCTCTTGGGCTCCCGGACAGCCAACTTTCTTTCTCGCCCCCATGTGTCCACCACCCCCCCTCTCCTCCCTCTTCCCCCTCCCTGGCCACTGTCAGAGGCCCCCCCAGGGACAGTCTGGGGACCCCCCGCCTCTGTGCTCTAAGGACCTACTCACCCCCGACATGGGAACCACTTGGGGCCCGGGGTTTGCCCCCAGGAATCATCGCCCTACCTAATGGCATCAATTAAAATCATCTCGCTAAATGTCAAGGGCCTTAATTCTGTTAGAAAACGCAAGCTAGCTCTACAAGAGCTAAAAAAACTAAAGGTGATATAATTTGTATCCAGGAAACACACTTCAATACCCCAGACCCGCCTAACACATTCAAACACACGTTCCCCCAAGCGTTCTATGCATCATCCCCCAACAAGAAACGGGGTGTTGCCATACTGATCAAGAATAACATCCCCTTTGCCCCAACAAAGGTAACCAAAGACCCAGAAGGTAGATATTTGCTACTCCAAGGTACACTATCAGGAACCCCCATATCCATTCTGAATAGGTACGCCCCATATGATAACCAAATCCAATTCCTCCAGAATCTACTTGGTTCATTAGATCAATCGGTGCTCTCCTCGCTACTGCTAGTTGGAGACGCAAACATGGTCCTTTGCCCAGACCAAGACAAATCCACTCAGCCCGCGACACCACACACTGCTCAGACACAGAAAAAGGCCAAAAAGTTTCGGGAAATCCTGAAAAACTATTCCCTGTCAGATATTTGGAGGACCCAGCACGTAGGCCAGAGGGACTACACGTTCTTCTCAGCCCCCCATCAGTCTTACTCACGGATTGACTACTTTCTAGGTACCAATAATGTTCTCCAGGCATCCTCCCACTCCAACATAGGCCCAATTACCTGGTCAGACCATGCCCCTATCGAACTCACCCTCTCTCTGCCGTTCGTCAAAACTTCTGCGTACAAGTGGAAACTGAACGACTCGCTCCTTAATGACCCCCAGGTGGTCAAAACCATCAAACAAAAACTAAATACTTTTTTTCAAATAAATAACGGTTCGGTCTCGGCAGCAGCAATGCTCTGGGAAGCGCACAAAGCTACCATTAGAGGAGACCTCATCTCTCTAGCCTCTTATAAGAAAAAACGAAACTCAAAGCGCAAAAAGAACTCACTGAAAAGATCTTGGCCCTAGAACTCCAACATAAGCAGTCCCCTTTGAAAAAAGTGTTCAGAACCCTAGATAAGACGAGAACAGAACTCAAAGTACTGCAGCTTGACGAGGTAGAGAGAGCACTGAAATGGACTAACCAGAAGTTCTACGATAGGGGCAATAAAGCAGATAAACTCTTGGCCTCGAAACTTAGAGACGTAAAGACCAAAGCCCAGATCACAAAAATCCGCACCAGAAACAGGCAGATAACATATAACGAGAAGGAAATTGCGCAGGAAATCGCAGAGTTCTACAAAGAACTATACAACCTCCACCCCCCCTGCCAGGACCAGGACAGTGCCAAAATATCCGTAGAATACTTAACCCAATACAACCTCCCATCCCTTTCAGTGGAAGAACTTGGGTTCCTTAATCAGAAAATAACCCAAGAAGAGCTGTCCCAAGCCATTTCCTCGCTTAAAATAGCCAAGGCACCCGGCCCCAACGGGTTTTCTAATGCTTACTATAAAAAGTTCGCAGCATCCCTCTCCCCTTACCTGTTGGACGTGTTCAATTCCTTCTTGGATGGGGAGCCAATCCCAGGCACAATTTCGGCCGCCAACCTTGCCATCATCCACAAGGAAGGTAGAGACCCGCTACAATGCGGTAGTTATAGACCGATCTCTCTACTCAATACAGACCTCAAGCTTTTCAGCAAGATCCTACCTAGCAAACAAACTGAACCCTATTCTCCCCAGATTGATTCATATAGACCAGGTGGGCTTTGTGTCAGGAAGACAGGCCTCTGATAACACCCGCAAAATTATCAACATTATAGACCACGTTCACCTCAATAAGTCTCAGGCCATGATCCTGAGCCTTGATGCCGAAAATCAAATGGTCCTTTCTTGACCAAACTATGCTTCGATTTGGCTTCTCGGGGCCGTTCCTAGAGGGGGTGCGAGCCCTCTATAACCCCTCTATAACAACCATACCGCCCTCTTAAAACTCCCGGGAGGGCTCTCCAATCCAATATCAATCAATCAAAAATGGAACCAGGCAAGGTTGCCCCCTATCCCCTCTACTATTTGCGCTATCAATAGAGCCACTAGCAGCCCGGATCAGAGCCGAACCCAGCATAAAGGGCATCCCAATTGCAGACATTGAGTATAAAATCTCCCTCTTTGCTGATGACGTCATTCTGAACTTAACCAACACGCACACCTCCCTTCCAAATCTCCAGAAAATATTGGACCAATTTAGTCTAGTGTCCGACTATAAAATAAATATGGACAAGTCCGAGGCGCTCAACATCTCTCTCCCAGACCCTACTTGGAAACTCCTGCAAACCAACTTCAAGTATAAGTGGAATAACTCCCACATTAAATACCTAGGTATAAAAATAGCGAGCTCATACAGCTCGCTATATCAAGCTAACTACCCCCCCCTCTTCCGCCAGATTAAAAGAGACCCTGAGACTTGGCATACCCACCAGATCTCTTGGTTTGGAAGGATTGTGTCCGCTAAAATGAATGTCCTTCCCCGATTACTTTACTATTTTCAAACCCTCCCAGTCCCTGTCCCGCTAGTAGAACTACGGAGTATGCAGGCTCATATCCTCCATTGTATATGGAAACAGCGGAGACCAAGGGTGCCGAGATCGGTACTGTTGGCCTCGAGGACGAGAGGGGGCTTGGGGGCCCCGGATGTGGTGAGATATTACCAGGTGGCCCAGCTGAGGCAGGCAGTGGTTTGGAACAACCCCCGACCTCCAACTGCTGGTTGGAGATAGAAACGCACCACGCGGCCCCCACCCCCCTCTCAGCCTTACTATGGTCCCAGGCCCACAAGGAAAGGAGGCCCCTGAGATTTGAGCTTGGGGCAATAAGGTGCATGTGGTCTATTTGGACAAAAAATAAAGGGAAACATGGCCTAGCTTCATCCCCCTCACAACTCACCCCCATCTTCGGGAACCCAGACTTCCCACCCGGGTGCTCCCGTACCCAATTTGGCCAATTCCAGGGCCTAAATATCAGAGTGATTGCGGATCTTCTGGAAGGCGATGAGGTCCTGTGCTTCCAAGAACTTAAAAATAAGTTCTCCTCCCCAGACCTCCCCATCTTCAAATACCTTCAGATAAGGCACTTCCTGAGAGCCCAATCCCCTAACCTTAAATTCCCAGCATGCACTAGATTCGAGACCCTCTGCCTAAAGGGGGAATACCAGAGAGGTTTAATTTCCGAAGTTTATAGGACATTAGAGGCAAACACACACTCATATATTCAAAAATGGAGTGCTGATATAAACATCCCAATCGACCTGGAGGACTGGGAGGATATCTGGGAAGCTGCCACCAAAATATCAATTTGCTTAATCACGAAGGAAAATATTTATAAAATCTTATTCCAATGGTACCTCACCCCGAGTAGACTGAGCCAGATCTTCCCAGGCACCACAGATGTGTGCTGGAGAGGATGTGGTCAAATGGGGGACATGCCCCATATTTGGTGGGCATGCCCAGAGATCCAGAGGTTCTGGACCAGGATCCAGAGTCTCTTGACTGAAACTTTGGGACTGGAGGTCCCCCTGGACCCTCTGACGTACGTGCTGGGGAGACCAATTGAAAACCTCCCCGCCCCCATAGCCAGACTTACCTCGGCGATCCTTACGGCCGCCAGATGCTGTATCGCCACGGCCTGGAAACAAGTAAAGGCCCCTTCCAGGAGATCGGTAATTAAAAGAATAGATGTGGTCATGAACATGGAGAGACTGACAGCCATGCTGAGGCAGAGAATGCCTCAATTCTATAGAACCTGGGAACCGTGGCCAGGCTCTGGGGCTCCAACACTGCTGCAAGCCCTGGCCCAATTCTGGTCCCCTTGGGCCCGAGGGCCGGAGCACCCTACCCGCCACAATCCCTTCCCCTCCCCCTCACCCCCCACCCTCTTCTTCCCCATGTCGTTCCCAACTATCCACCCGTCCCTCGTCGTCCCCTTTCTTTTTACTACTGAAAGTAGGAAAAAATGGTTTATTGTGTGTCTCTGAGTACTTCACTGTCATGTGCCTGTATTCCAAAATGACTTGTTATGCTGTGAATGTCACCTTATTATCCACATGTATGTACCTTGCAAGACGCCAATAAAGGAAAAAAATATTTAAAAAAAAAAAATAGGAGTACACAGCTCTCCTACGCATTTCGTACAGTAAGTATTTTATCAAGGAGCATATATGTCATATTCCCTGAACACTTTTAAACTCTGAAGCACAGCCGTATTTTCACGCCAAACCCATAGTGATGTCACGGCGGGTGCGCGCATGCGTGCGTCCTCTGACGTCAAACGTCCCGTGCGTCAACTCAATTGGGCTCCAGGTTAATGAAAATATATATGTGAAGCATCCTCCCCGACCAATGCCGCGCCACTTGCAGTCCCGGCATCCAACCCAATGAAGAGGCAGTGTGAGCGCGCCCACGTGGATAACCACGCATGCGCCAACACACAGCTTCCGTGGGACACCACACAACTGACAGGGAGCAGCATATGACGGGACAAGAAAAAACACATAATGTTACAAATCATTCAAACAATTAAACAATTAAACTGGCAATATTACTATAAAAGTGTAAACTTTAAACTATCTTTCCAGGGAAATATTAATAAAGTTACACAAACACTAGTCTGAAGATGACAATAAAGTATCTCTTATTAATTATACAAGGTCATTCATATTTTCACAAGATTACAGTTATTTAAAACTTCAATGAATATTGTGTACTTTACATAAATTCCTATAACCTCTTAACCATGGCCATTCATTTCTTATGTGACTATAAAGAAATCAAGGAAGGTGCCACAAACGCGTCGGGCAGTTATTAAGAGTTATTCTAAGGACTAAGGCAGAGTACTAACGAGAGCGTGATCGCATTACCAGCAGTAGGAGAAGGGGGTTCCGGCTTTCGACCCACCCCGGTGACATATTTCCGGCCACGGAGTGGCAGTGAGCGTTTGGAGCGTCCCAGACCCACCCCCAGTGACGTACTTCCGGCTGCGGAGTGGAGGACAGTGTTTGGAGCAGCTCCTGGATGCCATGCATTCACCTGATGCCGTAGCCGTTTACTACTCACCTCATATCTTTGCGTGGTTATTGCGAACGTCTTGTAAGTAGGATTCCGTTTTTTCCAAACCGAATTCGTTATCTGCCAGCGTTCTTTTTATTTTATGTGCATTAAATTAACTCTTTGTGTTATTTCTCAGCCTTGTTTGTGTTTGTCTAGTATTTTCTTGTCTTGTTTGTCTTATTTGTTATATTTTGTAGCAGTTTTGCACTATGGCGGTTTTCTCTCTTTTCTCTTTTTGCTTTACATATACCACATAACATCCTGCTGTGGATTTTGGAAGTGGAAGATTGGACTTGCTACTTCTTGGCACTTCATCACAATTGGACTTTATTTCCACCCATATTGAACTCTTTAGGCGCCGGTTTGTATTGTCTGTTTTTTGCTTTGCATTGACTGTGTTTTGGGTCAGTTTCACTTGGCAGCCTTGTCTTAATTAATTAAGGTGTAGTGTGTAGGATCACATATAGTTTATCACTTTTCTATATGTTTGTACACTGTTTATTTAATTAACACAGCCTTTTAGCGCTATTTACACCATCCTTTTTTTCCAATGAGATAATAAGTAACCAATATATATTTTCATTGTTAGATATCTTGATACACATAAGTGTTTTGAGAATCAGAGTAATCATTAATGGCTACTATTTGTTTTCGTTGGCTAAATTCCCAAAACACATCAGTGTTTAGAATGGATACAAAATGTATCAAATATCATTTTAGTTGCAGAACCCCTAAACAATTTTAAATCTATGAGGTAAAGCATCTTATAATAAAAATCAGACCAAGAAATGGCATAAATTCCAATCTACATTGGATTCTCTTCAGTCCAGTAGATTGATTTTATTGCCACCCCTCTCATTCATAGAAACAATTTCAATACCCATAAATGAAATGTTTTTTATGCCACCTTGTTTACATTGAGAAAAATGTTTTGACACTGGATATGACAAGTCATTTCAGGTACCCCTGAAGAAGTGCGCATGCGCACGAAACGCGTTGGGTAGTTATTTGGAGTTTATTCTTGAACAGAGGCAGACCTCTCATGAGTGTGTGTTCCCGTATAAGTATCAGGCAGAGGCGATTTTTTCTAAAACCCACCCCCAGTGACGCATTTCCGGCCAAGTAGTGAGGGACAGCGCGTGGAGCAGTCCCGAGACAGCCGATATCAATCTGATGCCGTGGGAGTTAACATCTTACCTTCTTATTACTGCGTATTTAATACGAACATCTTGTGAGTAGGATTCCGGTTTTTCTAAACCGGATTCGTCATCTACCAGCGTTCTTGATTGTTATTTTAACTATATGTATTAAATTAACTCTTTGTATTATTTTTTCAGCCTTGCTTGTGTCTGTTCACTGTTTGTCTTGAATATAAAGAAAGAAAGAATCCCTTTAGTGTGGCACTAGAGAGGTTCACCCTAATTAAAACTTAAATTTTATTATACCTGATTAAAATAAATTGTTTGGAATAACCACATACAAAAAACAAACATACAATGATATTAAAAGACGGAGAGGTGTGATAGGGTGTTTAGTGGAGGTATAATTATATATAAATACCTCTCTAATTAATACTTAGTGGACCCTATAGTAAGGGTGATCGCTATACTGGATATGTATAGGTATATATCAGACCCCTAGCCCAAAGCAATGGAAGGAGGTAAAGGCAGATGAATATGCTTAACTGTTGGATGTGAGACTGAGTATATTGCTGGCTGAGTTAAAGCAGCCACTACTCACTGCACATGGTGTCATTAAATATACTGTTGTAAGCTTTATTGTGACAGGTCTAGTGTGAGGCCAGCCACATTCACTGCAGATATATAGTAGTAGATCAACCCTAGGGTCTGAGTGCTCTTGCTGCCCACGAACGCAGTCTACGAAGCACTCAGACAGTATATCACACACACCTCACCGATGAGCCGACGTCACGTGACGGTGACGTCAGACGTACCCTACGTACGTTTCACCGTAACTGGCTTCATCGGGGGCCCCCGATGCACTCAGACCCTAGGGTTGATCTACTACTATATATCTGCAGTGAATGTGGCTGGCCTCACACTAGACCTGTCACAATAAAGCTTACGACAGTATATTTAATGACACCATGTGCAGTGAGTAGTGGCTGCTTTAACTCAGCCAGCAATATACTCAGTCTCACATCCAACAGTTAAGCATATTCATCTGCCTTTACCTCCTTCCATTGCTTTGGGCTAGGGGTCTGATATATACCTATACATATCCAGTATAGCGATCACCCTTACTATAGGGTCCACTAAGTATTAATTAGAGAGGTATTTATATATAATTATACCTCCACTAAACACCCTATCACACCTCTCCGTCTTTTAATATCATTGTATGTTTGTTTTTTGTATGTGGTTATTCCAAACAATTTATTTTAATCAGGTATAATAAAATTTAAGTTTTAATTAGGGTGAACCTCTCTAGTGCCACACTAAAGGGATTCTTTCTTTCTTTATATTCACTCTGTGTACACTCCCTGTGAGCACCACCCTCCCCTAGCAATTGTTTGGATTAGATTCCCTCCTCAGCTTGAGCAGAGTTCACAATCTGCAGTTTCCAACTGCATGCAGATTTCTTTTCTGTTAACACTGTTTGTCTTGTCCTGTTTGTCTTGTCTATGTATTTTAGTAGCATTATTGCACTATGATGATTTTCTCTGTTTGCTTTTCACATGCCACATAACTACTTGCTGTGGACTTTAGAAGCACAAGATTGGATTTACAACTTCTTGGTATTCCATCTATTTGGACTATATACAGATCCACTTTGAACTCTTTAGGCGCCGGTTTGTATTGTTTGTTTTAAGTCATTTCTCTTGATAAGTCTCAAATGCTCTATTATGCTTATTTTTAAAGTTCTCGTCGTTCTCCCGACGCATCTTTTCCCACATCCATATGATAGTAAATAAATAACATATTCACTGTTGCAGTGTAAGGAATCGGGGAACACCTCATCCAAAGAGGGTTCCCCCCTTACCTCCCGCCGCCTCACATACCGCGGTCCTGGTCTCTCTGGCACGCCGCCAAGAATGCCCCACTCCTTCTCCTTCTGCCTTCGCTCCCGTTGCGGCATACGCAGGGGGCCACGCACTCTTCCCCCGTGCTGTGCACATGTGTGATGTGCGTGCACCGTTCACAAGCCGCGCGGCAAGAGGATCAGCTGGTCTTCCTGCCTCCTGCATTTAAGGACCAATCTCTACCTCCGCAGTGGTCGCGCCTCCGTTCCGCCCTGCAGCCCTATTCGTCCAGCCCTACTATTTAGCTCCTGCTCTCAACTCCACACTTTGCTGAGCATAGTTCTATGGTTCCTTGCATTCCCACTACTCTGCCTTGCCTTGTGCATTAAACTCTTGTGATCTTCTCTTCTGCGTACCCAGCTGGCTTGACCTTTGGACTCTTCTCTGGAATTTGACCCCGGCTACCTCCTGATCTTCTGCTGCTCTCCAAACCCTCGACCTCGGCTCTCAGACACTGTCTCTCCCTGATCCTACCCTTGACCTCGGCTTTCGGACACTGACCATTCTCCTGGCTCTAACCCTGGGCCTCGGCACTCGGACTCTTACCTCCCTCCTGGCTCCGCCCCACGACCCGCCAAGTATTTTACTAACCCACCTTCTCCAGTCCCGACCCAGCATTACAGACTATCCACTAACTAGGCCTGGCCCCATTTCCGTGGGTGCGTGGTATCATACATTCCCACCTCAGTACCGGGGTCCGTCCTTGTTTGCGGAGACTGCAAGCATTACATGCAGTTAATAAAATTATTAACAATGAATTTTTTTATGATGAATGTGGGAAAAGGAACACGTGGTGGGCTTCATAAAGGAGCAGGCTTTACAGGCACCACACCTACAGTATATGAACCTTTTGTCAAAAGTGGTTGTTTTCTCAATTGGAGTGCTCACTACACTGAGTGCTATGAATGAAGCAATACAATCATGTAGTAAAAGTGTAATGACTGTATAGAGTTTTCTCCCATTAGGGAGGAATGTTTTTGGCTGGAGTTAATGCTAAATATGGAAGACGTTATGGTGAGAAGGTAAATGGACAGCTTAGATTGGGCATTGTATGCACTTTGTGTATTGTGCATGCAGGTAAGTATGGCTTTTTAAAAGAATATGTTAGAGATCCTTTTTTCCTTTCATATATTTATGACTTTTGACAACATATTCACTGTGAGACTGGCACATCAAAACATTGAATATTATTTTTACAGATTAAACTAATTATATATATATATATTATAATATTTATAACATTCCTCTATATTGGGAAAAAACTCTATACAGTCATTACACTTTTACTACATGATTGTATTCTCAATATCCAACTATGTTCCAACTATGTTCTAACATTGGTCTTTATAATTTCTTATACTTCATTCTAGAATGCCTTCCCAGCATTGAAGGGGGTCTGGTCCAGCAGGCTGAACCCGGACGTTAGGCCCCGTCGGAATTATAGAAGATAGAAAATCTGGAGAACAGAAACATGGAAAGCACTGCTCCAATAACAGTAAAACGGGGATCCAGACAGGAAAAGTTGATGACAAAACGGAACCACTAGCAACATTGAGTTGCACAAAGGTAGTCCTCTGACATGTTTCACACATGGCGCTTATTCAAAGAGCGTATGGATTATGGATTATGTATGAATATACTGTAGATTACAGAGCGTATACATTTTTCCATGAGACAACATTGTTTGAAAGACCTTTGGTGTCTATTAAAGATCCCCTGTGTTATTTTGTGGGTTCATTAGAAGGTCATTATAGAGAGAAAAGGAAGTAAGAGCACATATCCAAAGTGGAATGGGATTTACACATGTATGGTGTATAGCTATTAAGGAAACATGGACATGGTGCACAGTGCCCCCCAAATAAACAGAAATAGATCTAATAAACCCCTGCTATCCTGTCTTTACAACAACCAGACTATTCTTGGAGAAAGGCAGCTAAATCAAATTCAGCACTCAAACTGGATGTGGGTTAGTGTTTTTAATTCATTTATCCAATATGATTAGTTTCTTGAAATTTGATTCATTCTGTCACCGCCTCTCCAGTACGTTAGTGGGCATTCGATAGCTTGGGTTCTGGTCATGTTTGATTTGAAAATTATTTGATACATTATGTGTGATTTAACCTCTTTTAATATTATACACATGCTCTCCTATTCTTCTTTGAAGCGGTCTGCAGCTTCTGCTAACATGCTGCAGACCACACGGGCATGCTAATGGGTAAATTATGAAGCCATTTATATCATTAATATGTGACTTAATTTCATATTATCTCTTAGTGACAATGGATGTAAATTTTTGGACATTTTGGCTCAATTTACAAGCAATACAACTTGCACATGTGTAGAATTCTTTAATTGAATTGGTTTCCTGACTACATTTTGGATTTCGACTAATGGGACAACTTGGTGACAATTTAGTTGTAAGATTTGCTGCCTTCTTGGGGTTGAGCAGGAAGAATTTCAGTTAGAATGTTATCTTTTTTAAGAATTGCTTAATTTTTCCAAAAGATCTTTCTAATCTGTAGTGCCATTTTATTACATTGGATAATAATGTGCCTAGCAATGTTCCTTCTCTCTTTTTGTATTCCAGGAGCTTCGATCTGTCCATGCTATTAACCTTGGCAATGGTTGCATCAAGTTAATGTTCTGGATACTCTCTAAGAATTTTTTCTTAAGTGAATCGGCCTGGGCTGAAAAAACACGGTAGTTCAAATAATTACACCACAATTGTGTGATGTCCGATAATCGTCATAGACAATTGGATTTCTGTTCCTATTAGTAATTCTAATATCCATTTGACTAACATGATAGAAACCTGATAATGTAAGGTATCCCTAATCAGCCTAATTAACAGGACCTTTCTGTTAGGTTTATACTATGCCAGACATCATATGCCTCTTATTTTTCACCAACTGATTATATGCCTCTGTTTGATAAGAGATATCATGTATTTCTATATAGAGCTATCTCCACTCTAGCTTAATTTTCAGTGTAATGTCTAGCTAACTTTTTAAAATAAGATGTGAAAATAATGATACTCTGTGTATATATATATATGTAGGTACTTAAATGTGGATATATAATCATCAAGCTGAAATAGATAAATACGGTGAAGCAAGTCAAAGGATTCAAAGAGACATTATAATAATGACCCATGAAGCATTACAAAGGGTTCATTTTAAGACTTCTTAAACCTGCAGCACTAAGACTTTACATCACTGACACCCCTGAGAAGCGACATTCCGTCGTGAAACGTGTAGGTTTAAGACAGGCATAACTGGAGTTCCCAAAGCTCTGTGAGTCGAATAATTAGTGATGTCATCCCAAAGGCCGACCGGTGCATGCACATGGTGAGGAGAGACCGGATCACTGAACAATGGGTCTGCAAAGAAACGAGCAGATCAGCCGGGACTACAGCCTCCAGTTACCAATCTAAAATGTACCTGCTCGTGTTCTAGAACCATCTCGTGAGTAGGATTCAACATTTACATCCTCAGAGATGTCAAGAATTGTTATTTGTATTATGTTTTTTATATTCATCTGTTCTGCCAACGATTTATGATACTCCCCTTTCAACATTATAGCAAAGTTTGTACACCAGTGCATGATTCCAGTAATTCTTGACTCTGCATAGCTCTTTGATAGAATAACTGTATGTGAGGTGACTATTCACACTCAAAACGTCTAATCATTTTAGAACATTTTCTTACTTGAGGGGGTACAGGTTACAATCAGGATATACATTACTCTCTGTGAGACCATCACTCACTACATCAAGTAACACTGATATCGTTCCACAGAGGTATTACACTATGTTTTGTTCTCCTTGTTTTTACACATGTATCCATTCCGTGTGAGTTACAGAGAAAGGACACCACACCCACAGTGATCCTGATCAGAAAAACGGCTAGATAGTGTTGGGTTTGATTTTTTTTTTTATAAATTTCACCTTAAAGTGCCATCTAAAGTCATTTTCACAACTTATCATTTTCTGATTTCCAATAAAAATCAGTGGACTTTATAGGCAGTTGAGAAAAAAAAGCAAAGAAAAAACACGTGCGCCAAAAGAATGACACTTAAAATACTAAATGACCTAATGTAGAGTTAAATGATAAACTTTACAAAAGATAAAGTACAATAAAATTATAATAAATAAAATGTGACATGAACCAATACGGAGCATGTGGGGTCTGGCAACATCGAAATGTTGATGTAAAATCAGATAAAGTGTTAAAAACCAAAACCCAAATAATTTGCAGCTTCCTAGACAAGGGACCCCAGTCCTTGGTGAGTGCAATGAAATAAAGAAAAAGTAAGGGAAGCGCAGTCAAACGGGTAATGGTATGAACACCTTAATGATGACAAAACAATTGAATAAAAAACAATAACCAATGATAATGATAATCATAAAAATGTACTGAAATATAAAAGTCAATGAGATATATTGCACTGGTGAAAAGCAATTGTAGCAAGCTGCTGCTAGATGAGAGTCAGAGGGGTAACAACAGGATAGTGAATAATCCTGGTTAGAGATCACAGTCCTACGACCAGATGAATGCACCAGATGGTACACAGATCGTGGGGGGATTTGATGTTAAGGGGTGCCGATAGTGAGCCAATGCTCAATGTGCTCACCCAACCTCCACTGATTGCTAAGAACGGCCAGATGGTTCCCCCAAAACACCTCCTCCAGTCTGGATGTTGGTGACTGTCTGTGCACAGACAACCGGGTTTCCGGGTATGACGTCACTTCCGGACGTGACGCAATCACCCTTCCCGGCTGTGCAGGTGCTATGCGATCCTCCTCCGCAGTGATAGTAACAGCAAGCTGATACAATAAGCCGTCCTCACAGGAGCACGTTGCAGTGCTAGATGGATAGAATCAACTGTGGCAGATGGGATCACAGACCCTTGGCTCCTCCTCCTATGCGTTTCACCAAACTAGTTGGCTTCGTCAGGGATACCATAGAGATAGTTCAATAAACATATATACCCTTCACAATTGGAAAATTAATTGATTAATTAACAATCATATAGATGTAAATCAATAAAAGAGGGAGTAAGTGAACTAATACTCAAAGTATAAGAAATGGTTCATGTCACAAACCAAAAAGTTATAACACTTTACAATAATATAAAGGTCAATAATACAAAAAGTTCAATGTTCACAAATTAACATACTTGAATCATTAAAAGCACTAAAAAATACTAAATTTATAAATTGTAACACTGATTACGTTATTTATCTACTTACCTGTCCCTGTGGCCTTTATTATATAGGGCGAACAAAAAGAAGCCTAAAAGAACGGTTCACTGAACATAGAAGAAACATTTTAAAAGGCTTTTTTGGTCATGGGGTTTCTAGACATTTCCTTACAACACATAATAAGAGTATTGAAGGACTCTCCATTATAGGAATTGAACATATCACTAAAACAAATATGAGAGGTGACAGACTTTTAAAACTTAGAAAACAGGAGACCTACTGGTTTTTTTAAATTACAAACACTCAGTCCGGTGGATCTCAATGAGGATCTTGATCTTTTAGCATTCCAGTAGATGATCTGTGGATCCCATTAACAGATCATATTCCCCTTTCTTTCCCCAAATTGAAAAAGTATTTTTTAGTATTTTTTTAGTGTTTTTAATGATTCAAGTATGTTAATTTGTGAACATTGAACTTTTTGTATTATTGCTATTTATATTATTGTAAAGTGTTATAACTTTTTGGTTTGTGACATGAACCATTTCTTATACTTTGAGTATTAGTTCACTTATCATTGGTTATTGTTTTTTATTCAATTGTTTTATCATCATGTGTTCATACCATTACCCGTTTGACTGCGCTTCCCTTACTTTTTCTTTTTTTTATAGGCAGTTAATAGACTTTTAATTATAGCAATGTCTGTATTGTCGCATGTCTAATACTGTTTAAGTTACAGTGTCTGTCAGTTTATAATCACATTGTATTGCACACATTGACCCTTTACAAATCAAGCACTGAGAACAGTGCTTGGCACCATTTTTAAGTGGATATGTTAGATAAGTCAATCAAAGTTTTTTGTTCTTTAATAAATTACATAAAAAAAGGAAATAATTTTTATATTTTCAAATTGAATTCCTATATCTTGCTCATTTAAAATATAAAGTTCAACTTAACCGAAAAAATATTTTCATATTATTTAGATGTTCACAATTTATATAGTTCCCTTGTACTAATTTTTGCTTTCACAGCATATGGTCCAGAAAATTGTACGGTACTGTATGTAAACTGCAGAACACATTTGCCAGTAAATCTGATGAGTGATGTCATGATGCCCTAGAGCCTCAGAGTACTAAATTAGTTTAGACTCCTGTTTTACTATAGTGCACATGAAGTCAGTATGACACCATACAGTTTTTAAAATCCTACAACAACAAAAAAAGCTACAATTATATTTTTCTTTCAAGATTTAAGGAAAAGAAGTAACGATTAAAACTTTAAAGGATTGCAAGGGCTTTTAAATTGAAATTCACTATGTTAGCCAAAGGTCCATATTAAAATAGGATATTGCTGCTCAGATAATTAATTACCATTGTACAGTTAAGTATGACTGTAGATATCCTAAAGCCTTGAAGTCATGAAAATGCTTAACAGATACAGGTATCTTAAGTTATGCATGTTTATTAGAGTACATTCAATTCCTTGTAATTCGTTATTATAGTCCTTAAAATGTATATGTAACAACAGTGTTTCCCCCACCCCATGGGAGATGTCGCCATTAGACGGTGTAGGTTGGTGCATACCTGCTGGTTTACAGAAGATCTGAGTCTCCGCCGATGTTGTTGGGGAGAACAGGACTGGTTTCTGGGGTACATTATAGTTGCTTATCTCTGGGTACACAGCGCCTCCATCTGCCACAGGTTCTAGATGTATGGAGGCAATCTCCTACGGTAGAAACGATTACCTCTCCCCCAGAAAGATTATACCCCCGGAGGTATATTCAACTGGATCGGGTGTATTGCCTTTCTGTATGCACACAGTAACACATAGGCCTCTGCCCACTGCAGTTCACTGTAGGTCACCAACGTCCGGATGGTCCCTGGACATACACTACAGGTCAAGGGGCCCCACAGCTGTCCCTACTCTTCCCAGACTCTCTAGCAGGGCCAGGGGAAAGGTAATCACTCACTCCCCCATAAGGGGAGAGGACCAGGGTATGCCACTGTACAGTAATCTATACAGATATAATCTGCTTTAAGGACACTCACTTTAAGTACACTCGCGAGTAAGTACATATCGCCCAATAGGCAAACGGCAGCTCACGCATGCGCCTGTCATCACGTCCACGCATGCGCCTGTCACCAGCTCCCTACCGGGCCCGGAGCTGTGCGCAAGTGGGGAGACTATAGAGCCTGTTACTAATGCGTTATTTACATCAGTTATGCACAGACATTATGATTGCAGTACAGTACATGCATTGATAAGTGGGGAAAAGGTAGTGCTTCACTTTAAGTACATTTTCGCTTTACATACATGCTCTGGTCCCATTGCGAACGTTAATGCGGGGTATGCCTGAACTATAATTCTAAGTTGTTTTCCGTCTGTTTGTTTGTTTGTATGTCTGAAGCATTGAAATCTCAGAAACGGCACCACGTAGCACAACAAAACTTTCACTGGACATTCTGCAGCGGATTTGTAGGTCAATGCAACTATTCTGAGCTTCCAATGTGACTCACCTTCCAAATTATGGACATTCTAAGTCTCCCTCGGCTGTCCAGCTGATCTGTTAGAGCAGGAGCGGGGGGTGGGGGGCGTGGCTACTAAGGGAGGGGGCGTGTCCTTGCCTGGATCGGGGCTGTGTGTGTGTCTCTGTGTCTGTGTGTGTATGTGTGATGTGCGGGGGAGATGTGCCAGCCTACGGGTGGAGATGTGCCAGCTAGCGGGAGAAGATGTACATTCCCGGGCGAAGCCTGGCAAAAAAGCTAGTATATATATATTAAAGTTGAGTTGTACAAGCTTGTAATGCAGAAGGTAACTCAGAATCCTGCAGCTTAACCACCATGTGACAATGGAAAAATAAGCAAGTTTAGGGATCTGTACATACAGGTTCACTTCTAGGTATTCTAACGTTGTTTCTCACAAATACATAGCAACAGCCACATTCACTAAAAGTGAGCAATCAAACTGGTCATTTTCAGACTGTAGATTTATTTCACTGTACCACCACACATGAAAAATAAACCTACTGTATATTCAAATCAGCCCTGTGTCCCTTCAGGAAACTCTTATAGAACTGAAGCACTTCTTTCATTCAACTTTATAATGTTTTTAAGGTGCGCCTGTTACCGTAATTAGTTGATGCGTAGCCACTGGTGTAGTTTAGTGAATGAAGCCTGATTTGACCATTATGTAAATAAAGCATTCGTCTTCATCTGGTTACTACAAACCCTTGACATTCAAATACTAGTTAAACATATGTGAGTCCTGGCTCTTGGGTTTCATCATTCCCCTCTTGTCCAGTTCAAAACTTACTGGCGACCCTGTTATCCCTCTAACCTCAACCCCTCAACCCGGGCATAACATCATGTGTTCAAATCATTATTTAATTCCTCCTCCAAGTGGCTTCAAAAGTCGTGGACAGAGGGGCGCATGCGTGGCGGCTGAACTGCATGGACGTCCGAGCCATTTGCTCCGTCTTTAGCCAGCGGCAAAATATTAAAATCTAACAGCACAACGCGAATGATTAATCAATAAACTGACTCAAAGCTGCCTTAAGACAGCAGGATGTCGAAGGGGACTCGATCAAAGCGCACATCAACAGTCCTCACCGATTATTTCGCGAAAGGGGATTCTGCACGCATGAAGAGCCAGGAGAATATGGCACGCAGCGGCTCAGAATCTGAGGAGGAGGAGGAGGTCGGAGCGGAGGGGGGAAAAAACACCTCGGACAACCCAATCGTTAGACGGAGCGATTTGAAAGAATTTTGTCAGGATATTAAGAGGTGCCTGCAATCTGAACAGGCGGCAATACGGGCAGATATACGGGGGATCGGGGAGAGGACTGACTCGTTAGAGAGGAAAATGGATGCCACCACAAAAGCACTCCAGCGCACGGATAAACAAGTGGCCCGGGTGCAGGAATCGGTCAGAGAGATTGTGGACAGGCAGGAGGATGCTGACAACCGAGACAGACGGAACAACTTACGCATACGTGGGGTGCCAGAATCAGAGACAGATCCTGAGGATTTTATGGGGAGATGGCTGCAACACCTGATGCCTGACCAAGCAGTGCGAGACCTGCACCTCGATCGTTGCCACAGAGCTCTGAGAGCAAAGCCCCAACCTGGAGACCGACCACGTGACATAATCGCCAGATTCCATTTCTTCCGAGTTAAAGAGGCATTTGGACAAATGACCAGAAACGAGGTGGAATTTGAAGGTCACAAAATACACGTGTATCAGGACATTTCCCCCACCACCCTAATAAAAAGACAACAGTTGACCCCAATCACGAAAGTCCTAAGGGAGGAAGGAACCCGGTATAGGTGGCTGTACCCCTTTGGCCTTTTGGTGGTCCAGAACGGCAAGGCCCACACTATAAGGCGCCTTGAAGATGGCGTGCCCTTCCTTACGAAATTGGGGCTCCAAGATAAGATTCCGGAGGGGATGGAAGCAGGAGAGCCAGCTCCCGAGCCAGCTTGGAGAGAAGGCAGAAGAGGGGAAAAGAAGAAACAAGCCCGCAATCCTAAGTGAAGTCCCCTGCGATAGTTCCAGTTCAAAGACATTCCCTACCTGTTCCAGTTGAGGCCTAGATGCTGCAAGCTCAGTCCCGGACCCCCTCAGGTCAGTGGCACTCCTGTCCCTGGGCTCGGACGGCGCTCCCCTCCAAATGGCAGCCATCTTGGATCAGCATGCACCCCACACTGAAGGAGAGGCGGAGCGGAGAGGATCTGGGGGAGGAGCTGTCTCCTCTCGCGAGAGTTCGAAGGGATAGCAGACCTGCCACACACAAGATGGCGCCGCGACCGGAAGTCGGGATGGCAACAGACGGCGGATGTCCTGGATACCCGCGCTGGATAATGACGCTACGCTCGCACGATCGAGGAGGGGAGAGGGGGGGCCGGGGGACTCTGAGAATAAGGGGAGAACGGGGAAGCACACAATGAGGAGGAGAAGGTAGAGGAGGGGGAAGCTATAGGATTCGAAATAGAAAGGGGAGAATCAGAAAACATAAGGAGCGCCCTATATGAAACTAAAACCAATGGGAAAGGAGGAATGAATGAATACGAAAAATAAGGGATGACTCAGTACTACATAGCTGAGCGCTCTGTGCATAGCACCCTCATGCTTAAATACCTCCCCCCTACCACAGCCACACAGACAAGGGAGACAAGGGAGGGAGCACCCCGAGAGGGGACAGACCCCCCTCCCCCTGGGGCTACACGAACAGGCCGACCCCATAGAGTACAGGTAGGGAACACATTGTTTAGAGGTTAGAGTTAAAGATTAAAGTTAAAGTTTGACGTTATCATTAAGGCCCACAGCTCTGACCAGGGAGTCCAATTGAACTATAAAGGGAAAGAAACCAAGAGCAGTAGAGTCAGTTTGTTAGTAAAATAGCCATTAGATTTATAAAAGTTATATATACAGATGCAGCCGCCGGCCGGAGCTGCAGTCTGGTCGGTGCCATGAGCCTACAACCTCGCCTCGGGGAACCTACGCCGAAGGGTGAGGAAGTCCTTGGGAGGAGGGGGGTTGGGGCCGTCAAACGGGTGGGTGGAGCCCTGGGAGCGGCCCCACGAGACCCCCACATTCCAAAGGCATGGGAAGGCCAGTGGCCTGGGGCCACTAGTATCTTCCCCACTATATTTACCTTTCCTACTGTTTCCTTCGTTCCCATTGTGTACCCCACTCCCCCCCCTATCTTCTACCAAGGTGGAGCAACGTTGCGACCTGAAGCACCGCAGGACTTCGCAGGGCGGCGGGGGCTCCTGAGGGTCATCGGGCCACCCCGCTGGGATCCTCGACTGACGACAGGTGAGACACTACACATACTATGGCATTAAAGGTCATATCACATAATACCAAAGGACTAAACTGCCCCCGCAAAAGAAAGGTAGCCCTCACGGACTACAGGAGAAAGGGCGCAGATGTTGTGCTACTACAGGAGACACATTTTAGCTCCACCAGCTTTCCAAAATACTTTGATAAACATTATACGCAGGCGTTCTTATCCTCTGCAAAGGAGAAGAAGCGGGGAGTAGCATTACTTATCCACAAGGTCATAGACTTAGTGGTAGACACAATTAAGAAAGATTGAGAGGGGCGGTTTCTCCTACTGACCGGGACTATCCAACAACAACATATCACATTGGTGACTATCTACGCTCCCAATGGACAAGACACTGATTTCCACACAGCAACTTTTAAGGCAATTCAGAGACACGCCAAAGGCGCCTTAATAATAGGGGGCGACTTCAACGCAGTGCTGAACACGACTCTAGATAGATCAGGACCCCCAAGGACTGGCCTACAGGCAAGACCAAAAGCCCTGGAAAAGGGACTAAGAGACTTAGAACTGGTGGACATATGGAGGGAACTACACCCCCTAGACAAAAACTATACTTTCTACTCCCACCCACATAACTCCTTCAGCAGAATCGATTACTTCTTTGTTAATAGCAGACTGGTCCCGCAGATCTCCCACACAGGAATCCACGATATTTTGTGGTCAGATCATGCACCCATAGAGCTACGGTGCACACAAATAGGTATGCACAGGCCAGGAGCAAATTGGAAGTTGAATGAATCCCTTATTAAAATACCGGAGTTACAAGAAAGGATAGGTAACGAAATTAGACATTTCTTTAAAGAAAATAAAGGGAGCGTTCAATCTCATACCACCCTCTGGGAGGCACACAAAGCAACACTAAGAGGGATTTTCATCAGTATTGCGGCCAAGAGAAAGAGAGAGAAAAACGCTAAAATCATAGCGGATCAACAGAAATTGAAAACCCTGTGGGATCAGCATAAGCGGTCTCCTGACCCCGCAACCCTTCAAAAGATTATGGACACACAGATGAAGCTAAATTTGTTACTTACATCTCAGGCCGAGAAGGCGCTGACTTGGTCAAAGAGGAAATTTTTTGAAAAAGCGAACAAGCCAGATACCTTACTAGCCAGAATGCTCAACCCCAATTATAACATTCAGGCGATTAGAACACAATCAGGTGCAACCTCGGCTAATCCTCAGAATATAGTGGGAGAATTTAAAAAAATTTATGAGCAATTATACGATGGGAAGAAGGTGATCCGCTCCTCTGCCACGGACGGGGCCCTTCGGGATTTCCTGAGGGGTGCGAACCTCCCAGGTCTGGGTGCGGTTGAAAGAGAGGCAATGGGTAGAGATTTCACCTCGGAAGAGGTTATGGAGGTAATCACTAATTTGAAACCCTCTAAGGCCCCGGGTCCTGACGGATTCTCTAATCTTTACTATAAAAAATATAAACAGCAATTGACACCTCATCTTCTCTGTATGTTTAATCAAGTATTGGGGGGAACCCCTTTCCCTCGATACATGCTCCAAGCGTCCATCTCAGAAATACACAAACAGGGAAAAGATCCGCAGGAATGTGGTAGTTACAGACCAATTTCCCTGATTAATTCGGACATTAAAATCTATGCGAAATTATTGGCCAACCGTTTGAGTCTAGTCCTACCCAGGCTGGTGCACCCAGATCAAGTCGGGTTTATCGCGGGCAGGCAGGCAGCAGATAACACCAGGCGAATCATTGATCTGTTAGAAATAGCCAATACGAGATCGATTCCAGTTATGGCGCTCAGCCTGGACGCAGAAAAGGCATTTGATAGGATAGACTGGCCATACTTAGAGGCTACACTTGGAGCATTTGGTCTGGGGGAGAAGGTGACAAGAGCTATTTTGGCCCTATATTCAGATCCGTCAGCGAGGGTGACCCACCGAGGATTCGTTTCGGATCCCTTCTCAATTAGAAGTGACACGAGACAAGGCTGCCCGCTCTCCCCACTTCTATTTGCATTATGCATGGAACCCCTCGCTGCTCAGATTAGAGACAGTAAAGACATCTCAGGTATTGTCATTGGAAGCCAGTCGCATAAAGTGGCACTCTATGCGGATGACGTATTCCTGACAATCGCTAAGCCCCTTACCTCTCTGCCAAACCTATTTGATTTACTCGGGAGGTTTAACAGGATCTCCGGATTCAAAATTAATCAGGCTTAATCAGAGGCCATGAACATAAATTTGCCAAAACCATTGGAGAAGCTGATCACCCTCAACTTTAATTTTGCATGGCAGCAAAATCAAATTAAATATCTGGGAATCAACGTGACAAAGACAGCCAAGCTGCTATACCAGGCCAACTACCCTAAATTAATAAGCACCCTGAAAGGGGACATACAGCGATGGGCTACACATAAAATTTCTTGGATCGGGAAGATCCACTGCATTAAGATGAATCTGCTTCCCCGCCTTCTTTATCTGTATCAAACCCTACCGGTGCCGATACGATTGACGGAAACCCTCGCGCTTCAATCAGAAATAGATAAATTTATCTGGGGGGGTAAGAAGGCGAGGGTAAGCAAGCAGATAATGCGTAGACAAACGGGGGCAGGGTGGCTGGCGGTACCTTGCTTGTTCTCATATTACAAAGCGGCACAATTATGCCAAATTGTGCAATGGCACGGCGACCCGGACTCAAAAAGATGGGTCGAGATAGAATAGGAGATTTGCTCCCCAATTGACTTGAAAAACCTAATTTGGCTCCCTAAAAAGGTGCGATCGGGCACCAAATGGCCGCTATCCTCAATGACCAACTCACTCTCGGTGTGGGAGAGAACGAGGCTTAAATGTACCCTGACCCACCAAAAATCAGGTATGACCCCCCTGTGGGATAATCCATTATTTGCTCCGGGGCTGAACGGTCCCAATTTCGCAATCTGGAAAGCTAACCATCTTAATCGATTAATAGATCTGGAGGGTAGAAGAGGCATACAAACTTTTGATCTGCTAAAAGCTGATAACAATATCCCAAATGCTGAATTCTTTAGATACCTCCAGATCAGAGCATTTTACCAGGCTTATCAACCGATAAGCCCATTAACAAATTACGAAAAGCTCTGTCGATCAGTGACAACTACTAAGGGACTCATATCGCAGTTATACAAGGAAGTGATGGGTTCGGGGGTGGAAGTGACGGAAAAACTGGGCTATATGACCAGATGGGAGTCTGACCTGGGGGAGGAGCTGGAACTGGAGGAGTGGACAAAAATCGCGACTGCGGTCTCCAAGAGCTCCATGTGCACGACCCTACGGGAGAACGCATATAAAGTTATGTTGAGATGGTACTACACCCCCACAAAATTAGCTAAATTTCTGCCCGGTTACTCCCCATTGTGTCCCAGACAATGTGGACAACAAGCAGACTTGTTACACATGCTGTGGTCCTGCCCCAAAATAGTCGGGTCTGGGAACAAACCAAAGATTGGCTAAATCGAATCCTAGACGTTGAGGTCCCGTTGGACCCATGGCTGTTTCTTCTGAACAGACCGCTAAAAGGCCTATCCAAGCATGCCCATAAACTGATATCTCACTTTGCAACGGCAATGAGGGGGGAGATCACAGCACGATGGAAACAAAATACGACCCCATTAATAGCAGCAATTCGGAACAGAATCTGGACGGTCTGTCAGATGGAAAAACTGACCAGCCTCGTAAATGACACAGGCGAAAATTTCCTTAAAGTCTGGATGCCGTGGGTGGCCCAGATAGACATACCGGGGGTGGACAGGTCCCCAATTTGGCAATAATAGAGAGAAATGCGCTCTCCCGTTGAAGTGCAGCACAAACACAAGCAATGACAACAAAAACAAGAGACAGACGGGAGACAATGAGAGTCCCACGAGGAGGGCGCAGGTGGGACCGGTGAGACCCCAGCCACCCCCTGTAAGAGATGGGCCGGAGGTGATAAGGTCCGCAGCGGAACCACAGTAGAAGATACTTCTCCACCCCCTTCCCCCCCCTATTTCCCCTACGTTTAGAATAGAGGTATTTGTATGTCTCTCCAGTTTGTCCTGTGCACAGATAGATTACTTGGACACTGGACTATGATTTGATATTGAGATGGATAAAAATGTATGCAATGTCTGATGTACATGTAACTCTTTAATAAAACTTAAGTTGAAAAAAAAAAAAGTCGTGGACAGAAGGTGTGAACCAGAAATGCGAGCCCCATGGGGGAGGCAAAGCAAAGAATCCTGAACCTATTTGTACTACAGTCTCTAAAGTAGAGCTAAGCCACAAAGCAGTCATGTCCTGGCTGTCACCATCCTTCTCCACTGCACAACTTGTCTGGACCCTTGGCTAAATTCTGAATCACACGCTCCTCTACTCCATAACTCACCGGCCATCAAGCCCCATCCTCATTATTGGTGGCTCTCCCTGCCCCCCCCCCCCCAAGAGGAGATGGGGGTAAGGTTGCCAAAGGCAGGAGATAAGGTGCACCCTGGCCCTCTCTTGCCCCTCCTTTATTCTCACACCTCCCCACAAGAATCTGATCTTAATGCTTGAGGCTGCACCAGGAAGAATTAAACTCACTCTGTCACAGCTTCTCGGAGCCATGTATCTCTCTGCTCCTCTATTTCCTGCATAATTGGCTCAGTTACATAGGGGAATTCATAACCATGGGATTGCCTGTACCAGGCCACTATGGCTCTGTCTGCTCTACTTAGCTTTGTCAGCCTTCGGTCTCCTGCCGTGCTTGCCAGTACCCAAAACTGAGGCTCCTCTGGGGCAACATCATCATACAAAATGCCGGGGCCTTTGGGAATTATTATCTTCTGCTCAATTTCCATATACCTTTATTCTAGCTCATCAGCAACCTCCTAGGGAGAAAAGGTGCCTACAGCCCAACTATACTGTTTTTGATAAGCAGGAACCGAGTATGGTCCATACCCTTGTGGTACCCTGTGAACAGCGGTGCCCACCACTTATCTTGGTGCTCGTATCCGGATCCTACCCTCACATCTGTGTCAGACTCCGTCTGTGAGGACACACCTGACGTCACGGCCTCAGTAGAGGGTGAGTCTTCGCGTCCACCTCGTATCACATTGGTGTAGATCGTGGGATTCACTTTATGCACTATCGGACTCACAGGACCCGCTTGAGCAGCTATCTGGGACCCTCGGGCCCTACCTCTAGGTACAGGAGAAAATGCAACAGGGTTAGACACACATATCACACTAGAATATGGTGTCTCCCCATCAGACCCTTCATCACTGAGTTCCCAATCCCTCCAATCCTTGGAATGTTTGGGCGTCTCAGCTTATCCCTGCTAGGACCCGGTGACATGACATGTGACGGGACAATGGCAATGGCCGGGGCAATGGCGCTAGGGGTGGTGACCAGGGGATCAGCAATGTCCTGCAAAGTGTCTCTGAGTCGGGCAATGAAACGACCGGTGGGCATCTTATGACTTGCCCTTTCCGCCGTGCTTCGTACTCCTCTTGTGGCGACTTGGGCCTTGAGCGTCTCGAGCGCTGCCTCCATGGCCGCTCTCCTCTTTGAAGAGAACAAAGCTTCTTGGCCTCTGTGCCAGGGGGACTCGGAAGTGACGTCATTGCTGGTGGCCGCGGAATCTCCATCCGCTCCGTGGTCTCGCACCGGAAGTGCGTCGAGGACCAGAAAGGGCGGTGGTGGACCATCCGGGTTGCGGACGGCAGGTAGGCCGCAAGCCTTTCTCTCTCTGCAGGTTCCATCTTCGCCTGGCGGGAGTAAGGGGGTGGGGTTGTCTCCTTACCACTCTGCTGTCGGCTGATGCTTGTAGGTTCCTCCGGAGCCGTTTCGGATCCCATCTCCGCCGCACTGGGAGTCAACCCGGCCGGGGGACGTCTACGCGGCTCAGGCCGCATCAGCGCTCGCCGTCGGGGGGTCTCCGGACTCGTCTGCTCCATCTCACCGGTAAGTAGAACGCCATCTTTATTACAGCTGGGGTGGTTCGCCGGTAGGCGCATCGCCACCGATGATAGGCCATTTCCTTCCTCCGAAGACAACTTTAACGGTTCCTCCGCTTGGGAGTCACCTTGAGCTCTTGCGGCACCACCAGTGGGTAGTGGTACGAAATGGGCCAGCTCCGGTACCTCCACTGCGGTCACGCTCTCCGCCGGGACATCTCTTTTTGGCTGGGCCTTGGTTCCCCCCTCAGGGGTGACATAGGGAACAGGATAGCCTTCTCCTCCGCTTCCGCCACCTCGGTCAGTGTGCCTGGGGAAGCACCTTGCGGCGTCTTCAGCATAGGCCAGGGCTCGATGGGCCATAAATAAAACGTGCCACACTGGGGGCATCGTGCGGTCGAGCTCGGGGCCGCTCCGGGTGTCCTGCAGTGTACACACAGGCACCGGAGATATTCTTGCCCATCAACCTCCCCAACCAGGAAGCCTCCTGGAAAATTATACGTGGTCACACTGAGATCAGCCATCTTTTGTGCGGGGGTTGAGTAATTCAGCTCGCTCTTAGCTCCTTCTCCTTCAATAGTCAAGCTGAAGTGAAGTTCCTCGCTCTAACTTCCTGCCCCTCCTTTCTCTGGAGAGAACTCTGATTGGCTCTTGTCGTGCCCCCTCCCTCTGTTGGAAACAAGAGGAGGGGCACTCTCTCGCTCTGCGTGACGTGGCTTTGTCTGTCGCCCAGTCACTGCACAGGTGGGCGTGCTTTCGGCTTTTGCGCCGCTCCGCTCTGTCTGCTGGGGATCTGGGCGTACTGTGCGAGAGTCCATGCTCCCCTGACTACCCCTGATATGCAATAGCGCCCTACTTTCTGCAGCACTTTCTTGGAAGGTGTACTTAACGCTTCCAGCTCTGCTTCGCTGAAAACCTGTCCTGTATGATCTCAGCAGTGCCTCCAATGTAGCCCCTCTTCCCGGGGCCAATCGCAGATTGGGGCCCCCCCTCTGTACTAGGGTCTGGCTAAGTGTATATGGGTGGTGCATACCTGCTGGCAACAGGAGGGCCTGAGACTCCCGCGATGGTATGGGGGATGACAGGACCAGGTTACTGGGGTGAATGCCTCCGTGTCATTTAATGGTGCAACGCCTCCATCTCTGGTAAGCCCCAAGGATGAGGGGTGAAATCCTTCCAGAGAGTCCCCCACTCAGGGACGAGAGATTCCAGTCTCACACAGTCTTTAGTAAAAGCAGCAGCAGCTCTTTATTGTCAGCAGCAGAGTAGCAGCAACAACACTGTCAATCAGGTACAGGGTCTTTCTTCCTCCAGACTGCTCTCCCTCAGGATGGTATCTGTGTCCCTGCCACCACCCCAGGCCACGGGCACCCAGGGTGGGGCTAGCTCTTCCCTCACCCCTAAGCAGGGTGAGAGGAATTGGTCCACCTATAGCTCACTATATTTCTAGCAGCTCTAATCATAGGCCGCATAACCTCCTTCTCCAGCTATGCACTCCATGCACTTCTAACTCTGAACTCTCAACACACAGGAACTGAACAGACCCAACTAAATAGGCTGTGCACTGCCCTTTATGATTTTGGCAGGCCCCTCCCCTGTGTCTCTTGCCTTAGACACAGAGTCAGGTGGCCTACCTCCATCACTCAGAGCAGTGCTTGAGGTGGGGGAAACCCATGATAACTCCTGGCAGCCTGCCCTTACCAGGGCTTACACAGGAGGAGGAAAGACATATAGCCCCATTTCTTACCAGGGCTACAAGTATACAAAATAAAAAATGTATTTAAACAAAAATACATTATAAATAATAAAAAAGATACATTTAAAACTTAAACCCATTGATTGTTATTGTGGCTACCTCGGGCCTCTCATTGGGAACCTTGATAGCCACATTGACCTGTAATAAAAATAGGGTTTTCACCACCATCTCTGTAAGATGACATGTTTTGGTTGGCCAAATCGGTGATATCGTCTTAAACAGAGGGAATCACATGGTACATCAAGTATTCTGATTTGTGTATGTACCATGTTTTCCAGTGACATGTCTTCTGCAACAGCCCACGTCCCCTATAAAAGACCTGGGCTCTCTGAGAAGCCATACGTCTATAATGGGGCCACATCTGGTTGTGAAAAATACATGAAGAAAGAAAATGGCTTTTAAGAAGAAAATAAGTAATATTCACCCAAGAAGATTCTTCAAGCAACAGAGGATTGAGAGCTTCATGTCAAATTGAGGATCCCACGTCGTAGGCCAAGGATGGTCTTGGATTACAAATAGGCCATCAGGCCTTGGTTTCTTTTTTATGGTTGTTATTTTGTTTATGCCATTGGGTTTTGGATTATTTTGATGGCTTTGGTAGGAGTTAACGTTTTGTTTTTCTAAGGTAGCCATGGCAAGCGGGTAGTGTAGTTTGATGTTAATATTAACCTCTTTATGCCTGTGGTATACCATGGAAGCCACAAACCCTAAAGGGATTAATGTCATTTCTACTATAGGGTTCTGAAATAAAAGATATTACAGATGCCTAATGTAAAAATATTAGTTATTAATTATTAAAGATGTCTTTCAGAGTCCCCAGATTTCCCCCCATCAGCGGCCCTGCACAAAGTCGCTAAGACTGGTATTACCCAAAAGTAGAGACAGCAATCTGTGAGTAGGTTTGCTGGCCCTGCACTTCTTTGGCCCATGCTTTGCTTTAAAAGTTGTGTGAAACAGCAGACAGATCTACGTTAAAAATGATAAAAAGCAAAAAGTGATGCACTGTGCTTTCTTATTTGCATGTCATTACCCAGAATTCCTAGCTGCAGTGGAAGCACTGTGTGCAATGTGATTATGGGTTAGGGCAGGTTTAGGGACATGTCTGAGATGTAACTGTGCTTGTAAGTGTTATGTATCCTCACTATCTTTATGAATAATAATGATCAATATGTAGTTTAGCCTTTTGCTATTCTTTAAAACCATCATTCCTCCAAACTTGTGGGATATTCCCTAGTAATTAATCTGATTCACAAAAATTCAGCTTGCAGCAACATGTGGTAAAGATAATGATTTAGCATTCTCATTTAGCAACCAATGTGCATAGAGGATTTAGTTATGGCCTTCCTCCCAACATTTTTATTACCAAACAGGGACAGTGACACCAAGACAATGGAAAACAAATCTGCACTTCCCAGTGGATTTCTGAGAATGATTAATTTAGGAATATCATCTCAAATTTCACAAACTTTCTGAAAAAGTTACAATCTTTCTTGCCATGTCAGCACTGCATGACACTTTTCTAATAACAGCCTGTTACAAAAAATAAGGAGAGTGTCAAAGGATAATTAATGGCCTGTGACTTCTACTAACAGTAATATCTAAAAACTGGCAAAGTTGATGAAGCTTGGAAAAAAGATTGCTATACATGCAGAAACATTGTTTAAACCTTGGTGAAATCGCCTTTTATTAAATATGAATTTTACTGGATTTAAATACTCTGATTTTATTCATGAAATTAATTCTTACTGCTATTTGATTGAAGAGGAAAGAAATGGGCACGTATTTGAAGAAGAGCATGGTGTGCTAAACGCCAGTCCTCAGGACCGCCCAAAAAGTCTGGTTAAAGTATATCTCAGCTTTAGCACAGGTGGTTCAATCAGTGGCTCAGTCAAAGACTGCACCACCTGTGCTGAAGCAGGGATATTCTTAAAACCACACCTTTTGGGGGGTCTTGAGAACTGGAGTTGAACACCACTGAAGTAGAGTACCTTCGGGGCTTATTCTTTATCCACTCAATGGCAGATCAAGCTTTTTTTTCCAGTGCAATAACCCATGGTGTTGTTTAGTTAATAATTCCCTAAATGAGGACACATACCTAAGTCTTTGGGCTAGATCCAAAGCTCGGATAAACCAGGGCTCAGAATGTGAGGTTACCTAAAACAAGAATGGATGTTATGTTCCCTGATCTAACATGATATCGTCAAAGTTAATTATATGCAAAAACAATGTCTGAACTACATTTCATTTGCATAGGCCTAATGTCACAATATTGTAGCATAACGCAGAGTTATGTTGAAATAACGTGAATTAATGCAAGTCTTGACATTACTCTTTTCCAGACCCCAAAATAGTGTTTTTGCTGAAGTGGAGAGAAAGAGGGGAATCATGCTGGGAAATAATGCTATGTTATTGAAATTATGCCTAGCTGTGGCGTTACTCCTTTCCAAGGCGCCTCAAGTTTATGTAAAACTTAAATAACGTAACATTCATGTAAACTGTAACAGACTTTATTTGATACAGTATATGATGTTATGGTAATAGCTCATTTGCATGTCATTATAGATAACACTATGCCCTTCACAGGAGAAAACATGGCTTAATGTTATGTGATTGCTCTTTGAAGATACACGGTTAGTTTTAACATGATGTTAAGTTACTGTAAATTAAGTTAGGTTAATAAATCATCAACAGACATAGTATTGTTAAGTATTGTAGCAAAATGTAGTAGATTATCATAATTCATTGTACTGCAGCATTGCTTCTGAATATGATTCACTATACACAATATATTGAAACGACAATGATGTCTGACATGCAGATCTACTAACCATCACATGTTTAAGTGACAAATTATCAATATACACTGTGCATGGTATTAATTTTGCTGAGCTTGATTAATAGATGCAATGCTTTCTACATGCTGATAACTAGGCACACCTGGAAAGCTTCTTATACGATTGCACATTGAACACTTTTCACTAATCAATTTTTCATGTTAAGTGAGACCGGAAGCATAGCTAAGTTACCATACTTTTCCTGTCATTATAAAAAAAAAATGAAAATCACTCCCCCCTCTCCATTCCAGGCATCTTAGCTTCGCCCCTGGTGCCTGGTCAGCGATGCAGGCGTGCATTACTATCCATGCATAGTTTTCCTTCCTTTGGGCATTTTAAATACCTACAGTATGTGCTCATTATAAAGAAAGGGCAGTGCAGCAGTCATTTCCTCACAGGATCCCTCCACAGCATTTCTTTTGTGTTCCTACATGCTGCTACGCACGCTTTGTGAGTTTTAGTTGGTAACAATCTTTTTGGACTCTAACCCTCCACCTTCTACATTAGGGTAGTAAACCCAAAGGTCACAATTTAATAAATCATTACCAATTTGTTAACATTTTACTGATTCATTACCTACTGTGCATACAGTATACACACGACAAATGTAAGACTATAACTGTGATTGTTATGTGGGGGAGTGGTAACTACAGTCCAGACTTTCAGCTTGTCTTGCTGCAGGAGGCCAATTAACTAATCTCACCTGAGCTTTGCTTTTAAATATCAGACCTTTCCCACTCTCCTTTGCTCTCTATAGCGGCAAATAAGAATCCATCACATACACCTCCTCCTCCTTTTCATACCCGTTCCTTCTTAGTATTAGCCTCTTACGTTACACCTTCCACGTTAGGTAGTAAAGTCAAAGTCCTCATTTTAATAAACTGTTACCTACATACACACACGACATGATTACATCATAAAATGTCTGTTTGGGAAAGGAAAATTTGTAAGGTGACAGTGAAATTACTTCAATAGGTTGCATAATTAAATTCAAGCGTTAAGTGAACAGTTCAATTGATTTAGTAGCACCAAGGAAAGTAAGCACTTCAAGCAACATCCAGTAAAGTTGTCCAGTAATATTTTCTAGTTTTTCTGTTGTGCTTGATGGCAAATATGCAATTATTAAGGTTAATAAAGCAAAGAATATTTCTACTATAGATGGAGTAGGGAGAGAGGGGAGAGCGGGGTTCAGAATACCTTCAATACAATATGTAATAAAAAAAAAATCTGTTTGCAATATATTAATCTCAGAAAAAAACAAAGAAAGCATGGCCAAATTCTCCATTGTTCAAAGCACAGTCTCCATTGGTCATATATACTAAGTGGTGTGAGGCCTTAAGGTGCAATACCTGAAGGTCTATTTTAGTTAATGTGCAACAAGCTATATAAAGTAAGTTGCCTTAAGTGTTATCACCCCTTAGTAAATTGCACAGTACAGTATGTTTTTTCACAGATGCTGGAACATCACACAGAGTAAAAAGTTACAGCAATCTTGTTAAGATCTTGCAACTAGCATATGAAGCGTTTTCTTATTTTCCTATAGCCTTCTTATTGAAGACTCTCAGGTTGTAGCGCCTATTTAAAAAAACAGGAAACAAAATACAGCTACTGTATTAATTACGACCTCCCTCCTTCCCCCCCCCCCCCCAGCCCCGCATTAGGTAATTAGGTACTGTATGTCGTGCCTTAAAATATATTACCAACGTTTTCTTCTTCATAGAGTATGAACATGATTACTGTTTTGATGGAGACAAACCCTGATTATGTTTCGTGTAGGGATCAAAATGTTATCAATGTGTTTTATCCATAATATAGCTAATATTGATTTTATTTTTTTGTATACTATTTTTTTTTTTACACTACTAATTTAGCGTGAACATTTTTAAACACCCTAAACAAGTGGTGACAAACTCAGGACAAAGATATTTATAGTATTTTAATGAAACGGTTGTCACTGTTTCCCAGAATTTGTATACTCATCCCGCTGCCACCCAAACCATGATAGCAGCAACATATTGTTTTGTTCTGAAGCTGGAAAAGGCTCTGTAACTCACAATGTGGCAACAATTCATAAGAAAACCATTGATTATTTTAGTACCCAAATGTCATCTTTGAAAGTAGCATCAGTGGCTTGTACTGGCATCAAACTAAAATGAGCGCAAGTCATAAGTGTAAGGTAAGAATATCTGTTTTCACATGGTATCTTCTCTCCTAATTAACATTCCAATGAAAGAAGTTATATTCATGAGAGGTTCAAGTGGAAGCACCTAGAAGTTAGTTTGTGTGCTAAGTATTCTAGGCAGTTGTGAATTACACATACATTAACATGGACAATAAAGAAACTTCTGCTGACAAGTTCCACGGATGCAAGAATATAAACAACCTT
Organism: Ascaphus truei; assembly: GCF_040206685.1. Lineage (NCBI taxonomy): Eukaryota > Metazoa > Chordata > Amphibia > Anura > Ascaphidae > Ascaphus > Ascaphus truei. The sequence continues at coordinate 331,658,035 of NC_134486.1, forward strand.
TCAAAATTTATAAAAAGGAATGATGTGTTTTTCATGAACATTAGATGTAAAATGTCTACAATATATGCCAGGACATGCATAGCTGCGCATTTAATGCAGTTTCCTTCATACTGTGTTTATGACATTAGAAGTTAGTGTCTGCTAAAATAGGTAGGAAGTGATCATGTTTTCAACCATGCTTTTAGAGTTCAAAAGTGCAGTACTACCATTTAGCTATCTGGTACTGAAAGCAATTGACCCTCATTAAAAGATAAATAGCGGAGTCTGTATACTAATTGATGCAAAAAAAAAGCGAAAGTAGTTCGGAGCCTAAGACAAATGGTCTAGGTTTCTTAGCTATCACTTAAATCAGCTATTTTACAAAGACTGTATAAGCAAATCTATTTATAGACATGTACAGTAACATTATTTTACTACTATTTAACATCTCTATGTTTCTCATACATTACATTTACTAAATATACTTAATGCAAATACAGCTTTCCAGTACAACTCAGTATAACAAATAACTCTTTGTTGTCATTAAGAAAATAACCTTGTAAACACTTTACGACCTCAAAACTATAAATTTTCACTGCCAGTGACATAAAACGCAGACACGACTTGACACATTAATAAACTTGGTTCTGCCTTAAATGTCTTAAATCACACAACCCACTTACTGTATGTGTTTCAAGATGTCAGCTAATAAACAAATGAAGAATAAAGATGTTTACATACAAAGGACTGTGTCCTCATGCAGAAATTGCTGAATGTATAGAAAATGCACTTTATTATTTTGTACACAAACAAAAACGAATAATTTGTACAAGCAGGTTATGTTTTTATATAGAAGCTGAGACTTAATGATACAGTAGCAACTAATGCTTAGGATGTTCATGCTGATATTCCCACTGGATGGCACTAAATTGCTGATGGATTTATTGAACCTGCACAAGGCAGCAGACTTGATAGAGACTCTTGAGAGACACTTCTCCATCCCTCCTGCCCAGGACCAGCTGACCAGCATACTCTGACTGCTTATAATTGCCAGCCTTCCCAGACAGGAATTTATACTGCCCTGTGCTGCCAGAGTGGGACCCTGGTACCTTGTCCCTCATTTCACTTAAGGGACTCTCTCTTTTCTAGACCATGGACTACACCAAAGCGGCTGCCAAAGGACGTTTGGTGTTTGCTTCCATATGGCTGATGTTTACTGCAGCCAGTGACATTGGACTCAAAACTAAAGATGTAGCAGACATTAATGCATAAAATAATGTGTTATATCCTTAACCATTGTTTTTAATAACACTACTGTAACATAACGCACCAGCGTTAATGCAAAAACATTGCGTTAACGGGTGTAATACAGTCTGCTACATCTGTATCCCTGTAATCCCTAATAAGCATCTCCCCCCCTCTATTCCTTATGTCACCACTCCTCCCCTGTGGTATCATATATCAACTTACTTATACAGTATGTACTATTGTTTATGTTATTGTCCTCACTCCTACATTTTACTGAACTACGGAATATGCTGGTATCATACAAATAAAAAATAATAATGCTGGTTATTAATATTACAAAAAAGTAAGTGCTAATGACAAGTTATAGGGGCCTATTCTAGTAGCTTCAGTGTTACCTCTGCCAAATCGAACGGTTTGGCATGACCTTACCTCACGGTCTGACATTTGTGTTATCACAGTATTCAGAAAGAGTTATCGCATGTCAGAAACCGTGAGGTAGGAATGGGTTAACTCCTCCTGCAACCCTAAACACCCACCATGGGCCAAATGCCACTTCACCAACCCCCTCTACCCCCTATAAACTGGGCACTGGTATTTAATCTTTTCATTACCTTAGCAGTTATCCACCAAGGCAGTGATTTCCAACCTTTTTTGTTTGGAGGAACCCTTGAAGTATTTTGAAAAATCTCGGGGAACCCCTATCTGGCTGACACATATTAGGTTCGACAGGGGTCAGTCACAACATTTCACACCTCACGAGCCACCTCTATTTCCCACCCTCTACCCATGTATTTCTCTCTCATCCATCTCACTAACTCTCCCCCCTCCCGCCTCGCATGTATTTATCCCTTGCGTTTCACTCTTACTCCCTCTTTTCATCACTCACTCCCTCCTGCCTCCCTCTCTTCTCTCACTCGCCCCTACCTTCCGTCAATTACCCCACTCTCTCTCAATCCACCCTACAAAATACATACAAAAAAAACCACCCCCATGGGGGGTCTGTGGTCCATAGGAGGAACCCCCGAGACTGCTTCAAGGAGCCCCAGGGTTCCACGAAACCCTGGTTGGGAATCACTGTACTAAGGTAATGAAGCAATGTGTATGTCACGGGAGACCAGGAAATTACACCTTTAAACTGGGATCATTCATTGAGCAAAACCAAGGAGTAAAACAAATGGCCATTTATTCTATTGAAACAGACGTACAGACAGTAGATTACAGTTATACAGAAGGAAACACACTTACTGGGGGATTTGGGCTACAAAACTAACCTTTCCTACCTTAGATAGTCCTTAAAACAAAGTGTTTGGTTGACCGGGATGTACCCACAAAAGTCCTGAAAATGGACTCGGCATGCGTTACCAGACGCCACCGCTGTATCTGCTCAGGATGTGCCAAAATCCCTTGACCGGGAGATAGTAACAAAAGTCCTAGTATTCTTTTTGGCTTTCAGTTCCAGTCGTGATGTTCTATTCTGAGTGGCCTCTGCCACTTAGCATATTGAACCCCCCGTTGTGCCAGGCTCCTCAGAGTCTGGGGTGGGCAAATGGTTGCCGGATAGCCCTTATTCATGTCAGGACGTGGGTACTTGAGTGTAACTCCGGTACTCCGCCCGCCCTAACACCTTGGCATCTCTGAGACTTTCAAATCTGGGACCCGACCAGACACAGTGGCACCAAGCTTGGTGGCCATCTGGTCTCTCGGAACCACAGGCTTGGAAATTCCCCAGTTCATATACAGGGCATATACATATACACTGTTATACACCATGTTAATAAAAAGCCTACTAAATACTTTTAAGTCCCTCATCCCCTAGGATCTACTGAAAAGATGCACTCATTCATTTTCAGAGCTCCTAGACCTTCCTATAAGACGTTTTCATAAAAGTTACTTCAAATAATGCTTAGGTTCATTTTCAGGGTTGCTTCAATTGTACCAAAGCTGGTCTTATAAATAATTTCACTCTAGAACCTTATAACTGGTTGTAGATACCCCAAACTCCTATACCGGGTCCAGGGATTTGAGGCATATACCGTGGGGGACTCCCCCTAAACCAGGGACCCCTGACTATACCCGGGATATACAAATCCCTGTGCCCCTTTTAACCATCTCTGGTCTGTGCTAAAGTAAGGACTCCTGGCGGTGAGCTGCAAGAACCTTTCAGGGTAGGAGTTTGACCGGAGCATTGTGCTTCAATGTATCCGAGAATCTTATCTGATTCCCAGGTACATCTTTGGGGTATCCTGTAACTCGGGAACCCCGCTACATAGCCACAACCTGTAAAGACTTTCTCCGTAAACCCCACCCTGAAACTTATAGCCTAGCAATTCCTGCTTGCTGGCACTCCTGGAAAGGCAAAAACACGAACATTCTTTATTGTCACATCTTTTCATACAATACATAGCAGTACATACACGACAGCCAGGTCCAAGAGCTGACACTCTAGGACCCCACCACATGACTCAGGGGCAACCAAGAGGGCTTGACCTTTATTAGTGAGCCTGGTTACCCCCTCACCGTCAAAGTGTAAATATGTTTTTATTACATAGGATTAAAGCAGGGGATCTCTAAAAGCTGATATTAATACGTTTCAGCTCTAAAGATTCCCGGCTTCAATCTGATGCAGTAAAAATAAATTCTTTCTTCAGAGTCACATCGTGTATCCCATCACCCTTGAGGTGACGAGATCAGAACCTGTGAGATGCTTGCAAGTTGCAGCCGCGATGTGAATCCCAAAGCATAGAATTCGAGCTGGAGCATTTTTTGAGCTCCAGCATGGTTTGTCTGTGCGGGATCGCTAACGATCGGGGAGAAGCCTTTTGTTCGAGAAGTGCCCAAAATGCTCGATAAGGCACTTATCGAAGATACTAGAATAGGTCCCACAGGCTACAACAGGGGTGGCCTACTCCAGTGCTAAAGGGCCACCAACAGGTCAAGTTTGAAAGATATCCCTGCTTCAGAACAGGTGGCTCAATCAATGACTAAGTCACTGATTGAGCCACCTTTGCTGAAGCAGGGATATTTTTAAAACCTGACCTATTGGTGGTTCTTGAGGACTGAAGTTGGCCTTTCCAGGGCTACAAGAAAAAATTATTATGTCACTCAGATAAAATGAAGAAGTTTGTGGGAGAGAACATGATGTTGCAGAAAATGATACCAGAAAAATAGCTAATAAAAGTTTTTTCTTGAAGAATCTTTTAGAAGGAAGCACTGTAAACAAAATGCTTAATGTGTCATTGTATTCAATATTTTTACAGCTACAGAAGTATATTAAAAGCATGGCCTTATTCACATTCATTATTTTACAGATAGAAGTATATATCTATTGAATACTTACATTGTTCAAATGAGCAAGTTCAATTTCCACCAAAGAATCAGAAGTTTTGGGCTCCGGATGAATCGTAACCACAATGATCCTAGAATTCACAACAGTAAAATTTCTGGAAAAGAAAATCCAGTTACCATTAGCAAATTAACAATTACAAATAAAGTACAAAGGTTACAAATACTGGTTATTTGTTTCTCTATTCGATTCTCGAGTATTTGGGGGTTATTCATTAAACTGACAGTTCCTTGATCAGCACTATCCCAGTCTAACAAATAACCCCTTTTGTGTTGAAATTATTAGTGTTGTTGCAGTTTTAAATAGTACTTATGAAATGCACTTTTTAACTATATGGAAGAAAAGGCATATTCCTGAAAAAAAACTGCATAACCAAAAATACTGTAATAAAGTTCATTTCAAAAGGACACACAACCACTGTCAATGTAAGACCAAAGTAACCTTCTAGGACAAGGTAGTGATTAAAAATAGCAACAATGTGCATTCCATAAATCGCCATGCTTTAGGAGAATATTCAAAACCTAATTCACAAACCCATTCAAGTACACTAGTTGTTTATTGAGTGAGGCCGTGAAATATTTAAGCCATTTTTTTCATGCATAAATGTTTTTTTTTCCACTGGGTCATGTTATGTGTTTTCTATACTAATATTAAAAAAAACAAATGCTCTATTTGGAGCTTTTTTTACCCTTTGTATTTCGATCTACACAAGATATATAAGCTCCTCACCCCTACCACATGCAGCACTTATCATCTGAGATCTGACTCCAAAAGACTGTTCATGGTCCCAAGTTTCAGCAAAGTATCCGTCCGCTCCTCCTTCTCTTACCATGCACCCCAAAACTGGAACAACCGCCAAAGCTGTCTCACATTTTAACCTGGTCTGTAACTGCTACATATGTCTATAATATATATTATCTCTAACTGTGCATGCTATGTCTTGTATATAATGTATACCCTGTTCACTTATGTAACTGTATTTGTAACCATGTATCATTTGTCATCTTAACTCTGTGCCCAGGACATACTTGAAAACGAGAGGTAACTCTCAGGGTATTATTTCCTGGTGAAACATTTTTATAAAAAATAAATATATATATATATATATATATATATATATATATATATATATATATAATATATATATATATATATATATATATATATATATATATATATATATATATATATATATATATATATATATATATACATACATACACAAGAAAGAAAGAAAGAACCAGCGCTTCACTTGGAATGATATATAAAAATGTCAGTGAAATGATCTGAGCAAAGTTATAGGCGAGGAAATGTAGGTGGGACTATGGATATATGCAGCTCAATTAAAGATATTCCAAATCTAAATCTAAACGAATTTAAACTAAAAATGAGCGCAAGTGTCCAAATTAATAAAAAATATTTGACAATTTATTAAAATGACAGACATCCTAATATCATCAAGGAAAAAGTGGTTAATGGTGAGATATACATCGAGCACGGTGCATTTACCCAGCTTCACCGAAACTTTAAAATACCAATGTGAATTCTCCTTTGCACTTTATATGTGATCTATTGTCAGTGTTATCTCCTACAGTACATGTCTTCCTAATACAGAGCTAGTCCCCCAACCATATTGTGTGGCAAATACAAGCAAGGTTATCCTCCTTTACTTATCAGCTGTATGTGGTGATTTCATTTTCATGTTTGTAAGCACTATTTAGTAATATGTGTTTTATGTTATATGTTTATCGTATATAGATTATTCTGCTAGAGGTTTTTATTAATTGTTTTAATAAATTGTCATATATTTTTTATTCATTTGGACACTTGCGCTCATTTTTTGTTTAAATAATATATATATATATTTATATTTATGTTATGATCAAGATTAGAAGAAGGAACATTGTGCTACTTTCTTCATATAATGGTTTTCTTCAGTTTTCCACATTTAAAATCTCTTTATCTTTTTGAATACGTCACATCAGCAAAATTAAATAAGTAATTTTTATCACAAAGAAATTCCTAGAATAAATGGTTAAATATACAAAAACATGAAATATTGAAGAGATAAAGAAATGTTGTTTATTTGAATGCAGATTGGTGCCTTTCTGCATATAGTACAATACAATTTAAACAGATGTATGGCGGTTCACAGTTTAATTATTGTGGTCATTGTATAACTGTATGCTATATATTACTGAACATTTACTTCAGTCCTTTTTTTTGTACAATATTAAAAATCCTGTCATTCCTTTCAAAACATTTCATAACAGTATAACATTGTTAGGTATAGCTGAGATAATCTCTGCTCAGATTACTTGAGTTACTTGACTCAGATGATTTATTTTAGCCTACATGAGAAGTTTAATAGCATGCACGATCGTATACTGTAGAAAAATATACAATGCTCATAATGGAATTTAACATACCCTTATATATTTCAAATGAACTTTAACATTTTGGATATCGCCAAAGCTATAATAAAGCAATACAATTGTCATTATTTCATTTATTTATTTTAACATCAGTTTATCCCTTTACACAACTGTTTGTTTACATGTATTTAGTAGCTAATGCATGTTGCATGATTAAAACTAGAAAACTTAAGAAATACATATGAAAGTTGTAATTTAGACAGACCCTCCCTAATATTATTTTATTGGAAACATTAGTTTAAAATAACTGGACAGTATTATCTGGTTCTCCTTTTGAAATACAGTACAGTACTAAAAGCCATGTCAATAGCTGATTCTTTCACGATAAACGATAAAGCTAATGCAATCCAAATAAAACATAACATGATGAAATGTCTGAATATATTGACCTTTCATATGAGATCAAGCACAAAATGATCTAATAGCCTCAAGGAACTACATTAAAGTGAGCAGTAGAAAATTTGAAATCATGTATGCCATCAAACAAACAAATTACAAGGTAAAAGGAATACAGAGGACAAAAGAACAGCCTCTGTGGATTTATATTTCTAACAATCTCAGTATTGTAATCTGGTGTAAAAAAAAATTGGGGCCCGTATGTAATTCAGACATTTCATATGTCAAATATATGGCCAAAATACTAAATAAATGCAATTATATGTGGCCAGGATAAATGCAATTAAATTGCATACTATACAGGCATACCCCGGTTTAAGGACACTCACTTTAAGTACACTCGCGAGTAAGTACAAATCGCTCAATAGGCAAACGGCAGCTCGCGCATGCGCCTATCAGCACGCCCTGAACATCAATACCGGCTCCCTACCTGTACCGAAGCTGTGTGCAAGCGGGGAGACTATAGAGCCTGTTACACATGCGTTATTTACATCAGTTATGCACGTATATGATGATTGCAGTGCAGTACATGCATTGATAAGTGGGAAAAAGGTAGTGCTTCACTTTACAGTAAGTACATTTTCGCTTTACATACATGCTCCGGTCCCATTGCGTACGTTAATGCGGGGTATGCCTGTACTCTCTTTTAAATTAAAAATTAGACTTATTTTTAGATTTCTTTCTGGGCTTTAGCTTGCGTGTCCTGATCTGTTTGACTGAATTACTGGTTGATTTCAAGTGCTGTTGTATTAAGTGTGGAGTTAGAACCAGAAGGCGTTGAAACAAGGAAGGGGTTAAACAAGGAATAGTATATTGAAGAACAGTCAATTGTTAGTACTTATAACTCCATAGTTGCAATAATGAGCAGGATTGAGAATGCCACTGAATGCACATCTTGCCATATGTACATATGCACTTGGAGCAGCTGTTCCAGGGAGCATACCGCTGTGAGAAGTATGAGCAGGTGGTCCCTTTAGTGTTAGAGATTGCTGATCTGAAGAGGAAACTTGCAATATTGAGAGATATTGACAATCTTGGAAGGAGTATAGTGCTCACTGAGGAGGCTCTGGCTGGGACTAGTGGTGCAGCTGGTGGCACTGTGAGTGAGGAGTCGGTAGGTAGCTGAGTTACAGTTAGATGGGAAAGCAGGGGCAAGAGGTAGAGGCAGGCCAGTTCTTAGCTGACCCATCTCAATAGATATTGGGAGTGTAGGGAAAAAATAGCAAGACTGGGGAGACTGATTCCTCTAGCAGCGAGGGGAATAGTTCCTCCAGCACAAAGGAGACTCAAGATGCTCAGATACAAATAAAGATTGTGGTGGTAGGGGACTCCATTATTAGGAAGGTAGATCGGGCAATCTGTTGCCATGACCGCATGAACTGAACAGTTTTAGTCTCCCAGGGACTCGAGTTCGATACATTGCAGATCGGGTAGACAGATTGTTGGGAGGGGCTGGGACTGACCCGGCGGTCTTGGTACACTTTGGCACCAATGACAAAATTAGAGAAAGATGGAAGGTCCAAAAAAATTATTGCAGGGATCTTGACCAAAAGCTTAAGGCAAGGACCTCCAAGGTAGTATTTTCTGAAATACTACCAGTGCCATATAGTACCCCAGGGAGACAGTCAGAGATTAGGGATGTTAATGTATGGCTAATAAAGTGGTGGAGGGTTTGGGTTTTTTAGAGCACTTGGACTCCTTTTCTGACAGTTGTAATCTCTATGGTAGTGATGGATTGCACCTCAATGAAGAGGGATCTTCTGTGCTAGGGGAGATAATGTTAAAAAGTTGGAGGATATTTTAAACTAGGATGGAGTGGGGAGGGACAAGAAACACATAACTAACTAAATAGAATACTGTAGAGGAGGATGGGGAAATAGCAAGGGAGCATAGAGGTAGAATGGGGGCAAATGCGAGTTTGGCAAGCAGCGAGACACCCATAGTAAATACAGACAATACTAGAAAACTTCTAAAGACTAAACCCAATTGGAGTAGAAAGGCAGGAGCAGATAAGATAATAGTTCACACTGAATAAAAACTTAAATGTATGCTTGCTAATGCAAGAAGCCTAACAGATAAAATGGGTGTGCTTGAATTAATAGCTACAAGTGAGCAGTATGATATCATAGACATTACTGAAACATGGTGGGATGAAACTCATTACTAGGCAGTTAAACTGGATATAAAATCTAAGGATAGATGTTTATAATGGAAGATGTAAATGTAGAGACCTTGTGGATAGAAATTAGCAGTGGAGGTACTTTAAACGTATAAAGAAAATGTGTGTAGGGATATGCTATAAACCACCAAATATCTGTGAGATTGAGAAAGCTAAAATACTTTTGCAAATGGAGAAGGCATCACAACTAGGTCATGTTGTCATAATGGGGGATTTTAATCATCCATACATAGACAGGGGCAATGAGATTAGTATTATAATGAAAGGAGACAGGTTTTTGTGGATGCTTTAAGACAATTACATGACACAAATTATTGAGGAACTAACCAGGAGAGGGGCAATACTGGATTTGGTAATATCAAACAATGTAGAAGTAATAACAAATATTCAAGTCTGGAACACTTGGGTAGCAGTAATCATAACATGGTCTGATTTGACATAAATTATCAAAAAATATATTACTTGTGTTGAAAAAGACCTTAAACTTTAGAAAGGCAGATTTTAATAAACGAAGGACTAATCTAAAAAGGAATACATTGGAGTGATGTTTTTGCAGGAATAAATGTAGAAGATAAATGGGCAGTCTTTAAAACATTGTTAGAAAAGCACAAGTATCAGTGTATTTCTTTGGGTAATAAATATAAAAGAAATAAGTCTACAGTAAACGAATGTGGCTAAATAAACAGGTAGGGGAGGAAATTGAAAAGAAGAGGCAGGCATTTAGATTGTTAAAATTAGAAGGGATGGAGGCACATATCAGAATTACGAGGAATGTAACAAAAGTTGTAAAAGGGCAATCAAATTAGCAAAAATGGATAATAAATAGAAAATAAGATCAACCCTAAAAAGTTCTTTAAGTACATTAATAACAAAAAACATTTGAAAATAACATCAATAGTGGGCAAGCTACTTTAATGTTTAATATGGGAAAGTATTAACGAATACCTAATGGAAAACAAAATTATTAGTAATTGTCAGCATGGATTTATGATGGATAGGTCATGCCAAACAAACATTATTATTTTCTTTGGGGAGGTAAGTAGGAATTTAGACCAGGGGAATGCAGTTGATGTGGTCTACTTAGATTTTGCAAAGGCTTTTGATACGGTTCCACACAAGAGGTTGTTGGGCAAAATAAAGGAAATATTTGCAGCTGGGTTGAAAACTGGTTGAAGGGTAGACAACAGAGAGTTGTCATAAATGTAACTTTATCAGGTTGGGTTAAGTTGTGAGTGGAGTACTTCAGGGATCAGTACCGGGATCGCTGCTTGTTAACTTGTTTATTAATGTTATTGAGTTTGGCATAGAGAGCAAAGTCTCCATCTTTGCTGATGATACTAAATTCTGTAAAGTAGTAGAATCAGAGCAGGATGTAATTTCTCTCCAGAAGGATTTGGAGAAAGTGGAAACTTGGGCAGGTAAATGGCACATGAGGTTTAATACAGATAAATGTAAGGTTATGCATTTAGGAAGCAAGAATAAAAAGGGAAAATACAAATTAAATGGGGATACATTGTGGGAATCCTTGATGGATAAGGATTTAGGAGTGCTTGTAGACAGCAGGATTAGCAAGAGTGCCCAAAGTCATGCAGTAGCTGCAAAGGCAAACAAGATCTTATCTTGTATTAAACGGGCAATGGATATAGAAGGGAATTAAACATAATTATGCCCCTTTATAAAGCATTAGTAAGTCCGCACCTTGAACAATGGAGTACAATTTGGGCACCAATCCTTAGAAAATACATTATGGACTAGATAAAGTGCAGATAAGAGCCACGAAATTAATAAAGGGCATGGATAATCTGATTTATGAGGAGAGGCTAACTAAATTAGATATGTTTACATTAGAAAAGATGCGTCTAAGAGGGGATATGATAACTATATACAAATATATTCGTGGACAGTTCAAGGAGCTTCCAAAATAACTATTCATCCAAAGGGCAGTACAAAGGACATGTAGTCATCCCTTATGGCTGGAGAAAAGGAGATTTCACCAGCAACAAAGGAAAGGGTTATTTACAGTTAGGACAGTTAAAATGTGGAATTCATTACCCATGGAGACTGGGATGGTAGATACAATAGATCTGTTCAAAGAAAGGTTGGACATCTTTTTAGAAAGGAAAGGTATTCAGGGTTATACCAAATAATTAAACATGTGAAGGATGTTGATCCAGGGAGTAATCTGATTGCCAATTCTTGGAGTCAGGAAGGAATTCATTTTTCCCCTTATGAGATAATTGGAGGATATTTCACTGGGGTTTTTTGTTTGCCTTCCTCAGGATAATTTACTGTAAGTACGGATACATTATCTGTCATCTAAATTTCGCATAGGTTGAACCTGATGGACGTATACGTATATGTAACTACAGTACGTAAATGTACAAAGCATGTTACCCTATTTCAGCTGAAACATGAACAAGAGACCTGTGAAGTACCTTAAAAAAAGGACACGACCTCATGTAAATCCACACAATTTAAAGAAACACAATTTTATGTAACCTTTCAACACATCTTCTTACACTGTCTATAGTAATTTTGTTAAATACATTGCAATACTGAGAAATAATTAGAGATGGGTACATTTTCTGCCAAAAGCCCAATCCGATGAAAATTGCCAGTTCCTTTGAGCCGCAGATTTTCGTGGATCAGTCTCAAAAACGCTGATTTGGTTTTTTCCCCTATTACTGAAAATCCGTTTGATGGATTCATAATCCAAACCTGCAAAGTTAATCCAAATCCGATAAACAGAATCAGAATCTGAAGATAGATTCCTAAAAATCTGACGTTGGATTCGATAAATATTAACATGTTCCATGTTCATTTACGTTCCATTTCAATTAAATTAAATTCGATTCTTTAAAATCCCAGAATCTGAGCCCCATGGAGGAATTTTAAAGAATCCACCTGGGCTAAAGTTGCAGCAATCCGATTTTGGATTTCAGCATGTGGATCAGATTTGGTGTGAAACGCCAGAGATCCATGGATTGGATTAAGAGAGGTTCACCCACCTCTAAAAATACCTGCTAGTATATGTCATGTTTTAGGAGTGTATAAAATGGGTACAAATGTTTCCTATAAAACGTTGTGTTTTTGCACTCTACTGATGTAGCCGGTAATTAAAAATTGTGTTTGCTTTTAATTTTCTGTGTTTTTTTAAAGCTTATTACAGTCTACATTAATTGGACCTGTAATCCATTCTGTTGTGAATAATATTAAAATAATAATAATCAAGTACTCAACTCGTTAAGCCTAATACACGTATTGCAAAGCAATACAAATCTGAACCCCTTTGGCTACAAAAAATGTTTTGCAATGATTATCAGTGAGTATGTATCAAGATTACACAATTGGTTTCTATAACATAGAACAAACACAGTTTTTGACAGCATCGTTTATGATGTATGAAACTTGTTATCTCAGGATTGTACATCTGACTCTGATAACAAAGAGGTTAATTCCTCTGTATACAACAAAAAACAAAAAAGCCCCAAAGCAACATCTGAATGACAAAGTTGTGTGCATGCCTCAGGAACCTGCTGCTCCTACTGCTGTTCAGCCTGTGTATGAGGAATAGAGTGTTTCTGAGTTGATTTCGGTGGAGATAATAATTCCACCTCCTTCAAAATCACTCTTTGGAAGTAGCTCTGTTTTAGATGAAGCAGGTAGTACTGAGGATTTGGAGGCTATTTCCAATTCGTATGTGAGACTGTTTCTGTCAAAACCACATTTGGCAGCAGCTACTTCCTCTATGCTATTGATGTCAGGTGATTCTGTCTGTGTTGAGACAGACAGTTGAGGATTTCTGTGCTCAAGCCCATCTGTTGTTTCAATAGGTGTGCAAGTTGGAAATGTAGTTCTGTGTGCATGCAGATCAGGCCGGTGTCAGGGTTGCTTGAGCACGGCCCAATTCTAGCTTGTTGTGGTCTGCCCTGACAGGTTTTGAATCGGTGTTCCTGGATCTGGTTTCAGGTGCACCAACTGAGTCTGCTAAGCCCAGTGCCTCGCCTTGTGCTCTTTATGCTCTGGCTGGGGTAGAAGAAGCATCAGCAGATAGGTGGTAGTTCAGGAGTAGAAACCGCTGGCAGGATTGCTTCCATCATTGAAGAGGTCGTGACTGCTGTGCATCAGATGAGGTTGCTGAGAGTGACATTAGTGGGAGTGATGGTGGATATTCTGCTGAGCTTAGCAAGGAGCGTCTCAGAGAAAGTGAAGTGGAGGAATGTGGACATGCATCTCAAAGACATCACGGTGTCATACATGGTATTCCAAACTCATCTCCTAGCTCAAACTCACCACAGGGACACAGTCATCATCCCAGTGGAACCACTCAACAGCAACCTGTGTAACCCCTGTTATTCAAGTCTCACCACCACTGTTGAAATGGATGATATTATATTTTGTGTGTAATAATGTGTGTGTGTGGTGTATACATACACACACACACACACACACTAAAAGTTGTCCCTACATATGGTAAACATGTTTAAACCATCTGTTGAATCATTCAAATTACATATTTGAATTAAAATATATTCTCAACTCTACCATTTAAGGTTTTGAAATTCATCTACAGTACAAGCATGATATTTTTGTTGAACGGAAACAGATTTTCTCAGACATACTGTATATGCAAAATACTCTAATTATATTTGATCCTATTTTAACATTTTTATGTAATGTCCATATTATACACGTTAAAATCAGAACCATTAGAATCTGTGGATTAAATAGCAGTACCTTTTAAAGTTTTTGATAATAAATAAAAACAAGTATAACATTTTAATATTATTTATGCTTGGTAGGTTTATTAGTAGGTTTACTGTTAACCGACTACTAAGTCACAATGTATATGTAAATACTTTAAAAAAATGTACAACAAATATAAATGTCTGCCTACATACATGTATTATATTTAAAATTACCATTTAGTAATGTATAAAAGTTGCAATAAATTAGCTAGGTATTTATTTTCAACATTGGGCTGAATGTGAAATTAATATTTTATCAGCATGAATTGAAACATTCTTCTTCAAAGGCTCATAATGGCAGGTCATGCAGCCAAATTCAGCTGCAGCTGATGTGAGCAAAGGAATGGAACAATTGATGGTAGATATAAATTGTACTGTAAATGTTCTGCAGTCTGCATCATAGTTAAAATATTTCTGGGGCAAGATAAGGATCGTTTCTGAGAAAAATTATATCAGTTACTATAGCTCCTGTCCACCGCGTTTCGATTTTAATATGTCCCACCTTTGAGTGAGGCTGAATGACCGAGAGGGGCTTCACTAAATGTTAATGTTGTTAAATCATGGTACTGTACATAAAGTGATATTATCTAAAATGGAAATGGAATGTATGTTCTCTGAGTTAACGTGGTATTGAACTAATTATTGACAACCATAACAGCCCTACTAGAGCTCGTTATCATAGGCTTAAATTTACAATATTGATGTGTCAACTTGCCTTACTTATATAACACATCATTATGTAAGGAGAAATCTAATGATGCGCTCCAAATTGATACTGTAGTAAAAATACCAAATAGTCAGAAATACATATGAGGTTAAATGTGAATAAAAGTGCAGCTAATGGAAGCGATGGATCACGGCATCAACAGAGAAAAATTGTAAAGGAAAACCATCAGCACAAGAAATTCACATAGTATGAAGTGGTTCAAAAGTTTATGTTAAAATGTATAGACTGAAAAGGCCCAAATGAGTGTCACACAATATAAAGTGTATCAATAAATAAAAGACAGCATGAAAAAGATACAAGTTACCCGCTGGCAGTCTCGTCAGTTGAAACAAACTTGCCACTAGAAAGAAAAACTTTCTGTTACCGTCCACACCCCAGAAGAGGTTAGAGATGAACGCCGATAGGGAAAGCACCCGCTCTCGGCTCCGCGTTGAAGGAAACAGCTCACGTCACAGGCAATTGCACACCAACTTTTTGCTCCAGTGTAGCGTAAATGAGGGGAATTCTGTCCGTTCCAGACTCTGTCACTGGTACCACCGGTATTAGGCTGCTTGTCTCTTTCTCATTCCAGATAGACACCGGTCATGGAATGCACCCGCTCCCGGTCAGCTTCTCACAGTTATCACGTGGTGTTTGCCGGAGATTAACCAGAGATACAGTGGCGGCCGCCTTTAACCTCCTGCGGCCGTTTTCCCGCGATTTTTTAAATCGTGGGCAGATGCGGCCTGTTTTCGGCCATTTTGGGCGCCGCGGGCGCTTTCAATGTTAAGCGCCATTAGCGCTATCTAGTCAATGCGGCCGACGCGCGGGGAAAAGCGACAGAAATGGAAAACATCCCCAAATTTTTTTGGGGATGTTGGAGTTTAAAAGGGGCCACGGCTGTACAGACACCTGATTATAGCTGCTAGCAGAAAAAATCAAACACCGCTTTACCTCGTCCTCTCAGTGTGGAATGACTAAGTGCTAGAATGCACTAAACAACTAGATAGAATTAAATAAAGAATAAATGAATTAAAATGACACACTATCACTTCCTACGCATTTCGTATCATAAGATACATCTTCAGGAAATGAATAAAGATTGAGATAGTGTGCTATTTAAACCCTCCATATGTAAAAGACTGAGTGGGTAGCGAAAATCAATTAGTGCTTGTAGTATCCTATTGGTAGATTTAACAGACACATTAAGCATCAGATGTTATTAATCGGAGTGGGATTAACATAATCCCACCTCCTTTAAAATAGGACAAAAAGCAAATTTATACAATATCCTAAAATCCTAACCACACATCGCTATGCTAATATATGATAAGTATTGACTACAACATTATTAATTCAGAGATCTGTAATGAGAGAAAAATAATGAAATCACAGGCAATGTAATGAAATGATTACACAAATAGAGTTGTCGCAAAAATAGAATTGTCACAAGGTATAAAGTTGTTAGATACATTGTCATTAACCCCACGTTTGCCACTACATTTCTAAGTGCAGTACCTTAAAGGCAAAAAACATGAGGAAATGAGGAATACAAGCCACAATGAATATTAGAATTAGAGAAGTGAGATGATATCAAGATCCTCATTTAACCTTTTAGTGTCCTTTTTTAACCATGGTGTCCAAATGAAAGATCCAGTAACTCTCCTGCCAAACATTTATTGCATACAAAATGTCCTAAAGGCCTAGATGGCCTTTACCCAACTTTTCTTTAGTGTCACTTGGTGCGAGTGAGTTTTTTTTAATTAATAGACTTCCTAAAAATTACACGAGACCTATTTGTCAACCTAGGGCCCAAAACTGGATCATTGCCCAATATGTTCCAATTTTGTTAATGATATTACAGACATGCTCCAGAATGCGCCTCCTCAAATACCGCTTGGTCCTCCCCACATATTGGAGACCACAGGGGCATTCAAGGAGGTATACTACATGGGTTGTAATACACTGCTTTATATCATAACTTTTATTTAAGTCAGAACCCGTAAAAGACTTCCTATTAGTATGCAAATATTTGCATGCCAAATATTTATTGCATACAAAATTTCCTAAAGGCCTAGATGGCAACCAAGAAGAAAAATTACTTTTACCCAACTTTATATTAGTGTCACTTAGTGCGAGTGAGTTTTTTAAAATTAATAGACTTCCTAAAAATTACACGAGACCTATTCGTCAACCTAGGGCCCAAAACTGGATCATTGTCCAATATGTTCCAATTTTTTTGAATGATATGTTTGATTTCCGAACTTTTGCAATGATAGGCTAAAATGTCTAAATTGGAATCTCCTATGTTGTCCACAAGCCTAATCTTATGTTTCAAAAGTTGTTCTCTGGTCATCCTACCCGCACTCTGCCATGCTTTTTTAATAAGTTCCTCATCATAACTTCTATCCTGAAATTTCTTCCATAGATCGCCCGCCTGTTTTTCATAGTCCACATCCCTACTACAGTTACATCTTAATCTTACGAACTGTCCTAGTGGCATGTTTCAGATCCATTTTTTGTGGTGATTACTTGTTGCTAACAAAAAACTATTAGTATCAACATTTTGAAAGTGTGTACACGACACTACTGATCCATCATTTAAGGCCTCTAGATGTATATCTAAAAAATCAATCTCTACAGGATTATCAATTGAAGTACAGTAAAGACCAAATTTCTATCGTTAGAATTGATGTATTGAAGAAATGCTTTAAATGTTTCATCATCACAATGACATGACAATTTGTCTAACTCACCAAAAATACCAAAGGAAACATCTAAATCTAGCTCCACTGCTTTTTTGGACTCTGTCTTAAACAGACACAGTCAGAAGGACAGGTGGATACCAAATTGGGAAACCCGAACAGATTGGAGACAAAAATCACGAAAAGGGGATGTAGAGGTGAAAAGTCTACAACAGCGAGACAGGCGATTGTACCATCATTAGAAAGTAGGGGGAATGTTTAATCTCTCTTCTTTCTCCTTTACATTATTGCAAATCCAAGTCCTTAGTAGGGCCTTATCTTTTGCCCCTACATCGGGACCTAATGCTTTTCAAATGTTCATCGATCTTCATAAATTTATGAGGAATTTGACCTTGAAAAGGCATTTTGTTAAATTAGAATCTATTAATAATCAGCCAGTTCAACCTCTTGTTGTAAGTTCAGATCTGGGTGCTGTTCCCTCTGCACTTTCCAAGATTAATTACAGCGGGTTGATTCTCTGGTTGCAATTCCTAATAGTCTACAACATACTCTGTTAAGGCCCCCTTCACAGTCTCTTGCTGTTGGTTCAGGTATGGGTACTGTTCTTTCCTCACAGTTTCAGGAGGAATCACAGTGGGTTGATCTTCGGGTTGCAATTCCTAATAGTTTCCAACACACCATTTAAGCCACCTTCTAGTTTTTATCCTATGAGTTCTAAGGGTAACTTTCTAGATACCTTTTTTCATATGGTCAATACGGATTTTATTGACTTAGTTAAAAATAATAATAAACCTAAGATATTTCATTTATCTAAACTTGAAAACGAGGCTTTAAAGTCCCTAAAGGACAATGATGAAATAATAATACGGGAAAATGATAAGGGTGGAGGAGTGGTGATACTCAATAGAGTTGATTATGAGAATGAAGCAAATCGGTTACTCTCTGACCCTGTTTCATATCAAACACTACCTAATGATCCAACTAGACAATATGTGGCCATCTTTAAGGTTCTTCTAGATCAGGCTTTCAATGATGGAGTTTTGAAAACAAAGGAATTGGGTTTTCTTTTTTAACCTAATCCACGTATACCGATCATGTATTACTTACCAAAGATCCATAAAACACTAACCAACCCACCGAGATGTCCCATTATATTGGGGATTGGTTCTTTAACTTCCTATACCTCAAAGTATATTGATTATTTTTTGCAACAACATGATAACAAACTGCCGTCTTTCATTAAAGATTCTGCCTCTATATTGAACATTTTCAAAGACTTTAAATGGGAAACGGGGTTTAGATGGGTCACCTGCGACGTTCAGTCATTATATACCAGCATCCCCCACACCAAGGGGGTAGAATCGGTGGAACACTTCCTTAAACAGAAGGATACTCTACATCCCATCAATATTCAATTTATTATCGATTGCATACAATTTATGTTATCACATAATTATTTTCTTTTCAATAGTCCGTTTAATTTACAGGTCTGAGGTACAGCGATGGGCACATGTTTTGCCCCCAGTTATGCCAAATTGTATATGGAGGCATGGGAACATCGATGTATCGGGCACAATAACCCTTTTTCATAAAACATTATTACTTTGAAGCGTTCCATTGATGATGTGCTCTTGGTGTGGAGGGGTGATGATGAAACATTTAAAGCATTTCTTCAATAGCATTTCTTCAATCCATCAATTCTAACGCTAGAAATTTGGTCTTTACTTCCATTGATAATCCTGTAGAGATTGATTTTTTAGATATACATGATGGATCAGTAGTGTCTAATACACACTTTCAAAATATTGATACTAATAGTTTCTTGTTAGCAACAAGTAATCACCACAAAAAATGGATCTGAAACATACACCTAGGACAGTTTGTAAGATTAAGATGTAACTGTAGTAGGGATGTGGACTTTGAAAAACAGGCGGGCGATCTATGTAAGAAATTTCAGGATAGAAGTTATGATGAGGAACTTATTAAAAAAGCATGGCAGAGTGCGGGTAGGATGACCAGAGAACAACTTTTGAAACCTAAGATTAGGCCTGTGGACAACATAGAAGATTCCAATTTAGACATTGTGGGTGTACCATTTGTGACAACCTACAATTGAAAAAGTTCGGAAATTGAACATATGATTAAAAAAAATTGGAACATATTGGGCAATGATCCAGTTTTGGGCCCTAGGTTGACAAATAGGCCTTGTGTAATTTTTAGGAAGTCTATTAATTAAAAAAAACTCACTCGCACCAAGTGACACTAATATAAAGTTGGGTAAAAGTGATTTTTCTTCTTGGTTGCCATCTAGGCCTTTAGGAAATTTTGTATGCAATAAATGTTTGGCATGCAAATATTTGCATACTAATTGGAAGTCTTTTACAGGTTCTGACTTAAGTAAAAGTTATGATATAAAGCAGTGTATTATTTGTACTACAACCCATGTACTGTAGTATCTCTGGTTAATCTCCGGCAAACACCACGTGATAACTGTGAGAAGCTGACCGGGAGCGGGTGCATTCCATGACCGGTGTCTATCTGGAACGAGAATGAGACGAGCAGCCTAATACCGGTGGTACCGAGGATAGAGTCTGGAATGAACAGTATTCCTCTCATTTACTCTACACTGGAGCAGAAAGTTGGTGTGAAACGTGAGCTGTGCCTGCCATCACAGAGCAGAGAGCGGATGTGCAATTGCCTGTGACGTGAGCTGTTTCCTGTGTGACACACATTTGTGTCTTTTTATTCTATACATTTTAACAAACTTTTGAACCACTTCATACAATGTGAATTTCTTGCGCTGATGATTTTCCTTTACAATGTCATTATGTAAGTCTTGGCATTACTGCTATTCAGACACTGAAATAAGGATTGAGATGAGAGGGAAATAATGCTATTTTAGTTACATAATAACTCATAGCTAACTAGAGCTACATCCATCCAGACTCTGCAAGAACCTTATTTCAGGGTCTGTGTGGGAGTAACACAAGGTTTAGCACTGAGTTGGACTAACATAACATTACTTTCCCATGTTAAACTTAACAGAGTTTAATGACTAGGGGATGATATGACAATGTCTCATTTACATATCATTTACATTTCATTATCACCAAGAACCAAAATAAATACATACAAAAAGCGCAAAAACTATTACATTCAACCAGTGACAAAATGAATATGAATGGTCTAAAGAGTGTAATCAGTGATAATAACACAATTGTGAAAAAAATTGTGAACGATTATGAAAAAGTCTCTTAATAGTAATAAAGAGTCAAAGTGCTTGCTGACTATAAAACCCACGGGTTCTCTCAAAACCAAAAATGTCACTTGTCAATGATGGTTCTATTGGGCTCAGAGCTTCAATCCAGGGTATATGCAGAGAGAAAAAAGACAAAAGAAAAAAAGCCTAAAATAGTGTAATATATTCAACAATAATAAATTCCCAAATCGATCTATAGAGGTTACACTCACACTCACAATTTCATTCTCTTGAGTGTTATGCTTCTATAACAATAAATCTGTAATCACTGGTGTCTGTTGCACTAGTCCTTCCCTTGCCAGGTATCTGTGTTATGATTGGAAAAAAGAACAGAGAGAAAAACAAAAGTGCAGTCTGTCTGCTTTCCAATATATTTTCTTGTGCTTCTTAGAACTTATACTCACACTTTGAATGTCTTGATTTATAGCATATAAAAGCCAAATCCTAGTGTGGGTCTTTAACTTCCCTTTGGTTTAAATGCAGCTCCGTGGATAATCAATCCTTGAAATCACTCCCCAAAAGGATGATAGAGAATGGTATAAAGTATAAAAAAATAGGACTATTTATTCAAACAAAAATAAAATCTCAGGGATAACAACCTTGAAATCCCTAATGTTCCATCAAATATCTAAAAAAGCAGTATTAGAGGCTTCTGTCAGCAGTGAGTATGTCTGAGGTTACCTCGACGTCTATCCTCCTGTTCATGCGGATCTATCTCTCACTGGTCTCCCTGTGATTACGTCAAAAGCTCTTTATTGGAAATTAACCAGCTGCTATAACTACTTCATTGCCTCTCAAAACTCCAGCCTAGGCATTTCACACCTCTTCTGAGTTATATACTCTGTCTGTAACTCAGGGCTTTTCTTGATGGTAGGGACTATTTCTGTGAGGTTCTTTATCCAATGTTTTAGTCAACCAAGAGGAATGCTCACTCTGGCTAGGACACCATGCTGGGTAGACTTCCATGCTGATGGCCAGAGTGAGCAGTCCTCTTGATTGACTACAACATCGGATAAAGAACCGCCCAGAAATAGTGCCCTACTATGAAAAAATACCCTGAGTTGCAGAGTACATAATCCATAAGAGTTGCGAAACACATAGGATGGAGTTTTGAG
The DNA here is from genome assembly GCF_040206685.1 of Ascaphus truei. Classification (NCBI taxonomy): domain Eukaryota; kingdom Metazoa; phylum Chordata; class Amphibia; order Anura; family Ascaphidae; genus Ascaphus; species Ascaphus truei. Next base: position 331,680,148 of record NC_134486.1, read on the forward strand.
TAGAGATGGGTGAATTTTCTTGGCAAATTTGGATCTGCCTCAGATCGGACGGTTCTCATGGTCTGCGGATTTCCGTGAATCAGTCTCAAAAAGGATGATTCGTCTTTTCTGGATTTTTTTTATCAGTGACAATCCACATGGTGAATTCCGCAATCCAATGGCGGATTTTAAAAATCTGCCAACAGATTGCGGAATCCACGGATTGGATTCTTAAAAATCTGTATGGATTGGATCCAATGGTTGTTTTGAATAAATCTGCACAGATTTAAACTGGAATAATCCATCGACAGATTTTATACCACAGAATGGATTTTGAATGGAAAACTCTTTTAAATTCACGGAAACTGATTTTTACAGTTTCGCCAATCTCTAATTTTGAGATGAAGTGAAATAGTCGTGGGAGCTGGTTCATTTACGGGACAGAGCTTGTGACGTCATAAGAGAGTGACTGGTGAGAGATGCGGCCATGTGGATACAAGAGAAGAGACGTCGAGTTAGTCCCATGCATACTCACCACTAATGGAAGCCTCTAATACTGCTTCTTTTATTTTGATAGAACATTAGGGATTTCAAGATTGTTATCTCTGAGTTTTTATTTTTGTTTGAATAAATAGTCCTATTCTTTATACTATTCTCTATTATCCTTTTAGGAAGCGATTTATCCTTTTAGGATGCGATTATCCCCGAAGCTGCATTCAATCCAAAGGGATATTTAAGACCCACACCAGAATTTGTCTTTTATATGCTATAAACCAATACTTCAGAGTGAGAGTAGAAGTCCTAATAAGCACAACCAAATATATTGGAAAACAGACAGAATGCACAATGTGTTTTTCTTTCTGTTCTTTTTCCCAGTCATAATACAGATACCTGGTGAGGAAAGGACCAGTGCAACAGACGCCAATGATCACACATCCATTATCACTAATGTATATTTTATTTAACGCTATGCTCTTAAAGGGAGGAAACCCAAACAGTGTTACTATTAGTGATTTTCAAAACCCGATATTTCAAACATGTGCTCCCAATGAGGGTAAGGTGTGGATGGAATTGAAGAGGAAGCACAGACTGCGAATGTACTGTATATAATGAGAAGAACCTCAGAAACATGATTATACATCACTGATTGTTTGAGCCACACAGTGCCTCTGCATGTGAAGTTGCACCTCCACAAATCCTGCCATCCACTACTGTTGTGAACCCTCCTACACATGCCAGATCAGGGACAGCAAAATCAGATAAAATGTAAGTGCCAGAAAGATTAATAGAGTGAAAGGGTGCAAAAAGTGAGAAAGCTATATTCATATGCACTATACTAAAATAAATAAAGGGATAGAGATAAAATGAGAAAAAGTGGTAAAGATCATCACTCTCTGTCTTCCCTTTTCGTGTGCCAGCAGTTTTATTTTAAAGCAATGATCTTAAGCGAATCAGACAGCAATGGAAGTGGCCCACAGCAGTGAATGTGACTAGGCAACCCCATATTCACTCAGAAGCTTTAGCCTATAACATTACCTATATGAGAATATGTTAAAATGAATGCAATATTCACTAAAGCAAATAACGTGATGTTAATCCAGTTTTACTTTTGTTAAATGCTTTCCATTCTTTTCCTCCTATTATTTTAAATGAGATGCACATGGGCTAATTAGAGCCCAAATTATATTTATCCCATATTTACTTATTTACTTATTCAATTATTCTAAACTCAAAAGCAATGGAAAGCAAGGCTATGCTATTTAAAAAAAACAGCAATCTCCCCTAACCTTGCCTTTTCCCCCCCCCCTTTTTTTTTTACAGGATTAGAACCTGGGGGTCTTCCAAAGCTGAACCACACCTTGTGAAGTTACAACTTCCAGTTATACTTCCTGTTTTTTTTAAAGAGGATTTGAATGGTCGTCCAATAGGAATCTACAATCGAAGTAACAATCAATTAAATTGCAGCTTCCCAGAACAAGAACAAGCAAGAACTATGGGGTTCCTAGAGCAGAAAATATTATGGTTCATCGCCAGAGACCACCCTCTCCTCCCCCCCAAACAAGTATGGGGTAAATGTTGCTTTAAATCATATTTTAGGTTTGGCATTATTGACATTACAGTATCTCTCTATGCAGTGGAAGAAATACATGACAGTATAATATTGTTAGTGTAGGACCTACTGAATTGGGTTTACTTTGACGTGGTTGCAGGTTTAAAATTCTTTGCCCAAAGTATTGAACTAAATAACCCATATTTATGAAAAAAGAATATAGATAAAATACATATTAATGTATCAAATATTTTGTCATATTGGATAAAGCATTTGGGTCTTTTTGTCTTGTGTTGTATACATTTTGGTCCAAAACCAAGTAGTACTCTAAATGATACAAACATATATACAATGTAGTGGGTTTGGATTTCGGGTCTGCTAAGACTGTATATGCATTATTGACAAATTTGCACTATTCCAGTAGGTGGAATGGAATATTGGTCCTGTATTTTTTTAAGTTGAAAGACTACTCTGTATTCACAAATATTTGAAACATTTATCAAAAGCAATTTTTACAAAGACAGAAAAAACTAGACTTTATTTAGTATCATAATTTAACACTAATATATGTACACAGAACCCAGACAGACACAGGTAAAAAAACAAAAAAAAACACCAGTATTTAAATGTACAGTAGATCATTCCTATAACCAATGTAAAAAGTATAAATATCACTAATATCTATTCTTTAACAGTCATGGAAGAATAATGCATTTTATGGCTTTCTGAAAGAGTTCTCAGTTTCTATGACAGTGTTTGAATATAGTCTGCTATAAACACACAAGTGCTATCTGAAATAGTTGCTGTTAAATTAGCTCACACAGGTGTTATCCGAAAGAACTCCTGTAAAGTTAGCAAAGACAAATTGGAAGGATATCCGCATTCGCGCTGTCCCTTATATTTTAAATGGAAATGCATGTCTCTTGCTGCCATCCCCTGGTGAACTCCACAGTCTCCTATACTGTGAGCCCCCCCTGAACGAACGAGCAGCGGAGAAAGGCGCATTGATAAGCAGTATACTTTATGCGAGAAAACAGTCCCACATAGGACTGAACATTACATCTATGTTACATAGTTACATATTAGATGAGGTTGAAAAAAGACATATGTCCATCAAGTTCATCCTATGCTAAATTTAGACAACAGATACTTTATCCTACATCTATAATTACTTGTTGATCCAGAAGGAAGGCAAACAAAAAAACCCAGAGTCATATCATCCATTGATATCTCATAACAGGAAAAATAAATTCCTTCCTGACTCCAAGAATTGGTAATCGGATTAATCCCTGGATCAATATCCTTCCCATGTATACTTATTTGGTATATCCCTTTATACCTTTCTTTTATAAAAAGATGCCCAACCTTGTTTTGAACAAATCTATTGTATCTGCCATCACAGTCTCCATGGGTAATGAATTCCACATTTTAACTGCCCTTACTGTAAAGAAGCCTTTGTTGCTGGTGAAATCTCCTTTCCTCCAACTTTAAGGGATGGCCCCGAGTCCTTTGTGCTGCCTGTGGTATGAATAGTTATTTTGAAAGTCCCTTGTATTGTCCCCGAATATATTTGTATATAGTTATCATAGCCTCTCTTAGACGCCTCCTTTCTAATGTAAATAAATCTAATTTAGCTAGCCTCTCCTCGTAAGTTAGATTGTCCATCCCCTTTATTAATTTGGTTGCTCTTCTCTGCACTCTCTCTAGTTCCATTATGTCTTTCTAAGGAGTGGTGATCAAAATTGTACTCCATATTCAAGGTGTGGTCTTACTAATGCTTTGTAAAGGGGCATAATTATGTTTACTTCCCTTCCATCCATTGCCCGTTTAATGCAAGATAAGATCTTGTTTGCCTTTGCAGCTTCTACATGACTATGGGCACTATTGCTAAGCCTGGTGTCTAGAAGCACTCATAAATCCTTCTCAATCAAGGATTCCCCCAATGTATCCCCATTTAATTTGTAAGTTGCCTGTTTATTCTTGCTTCCTAAATGCATAACCTTACATTTATCTGTATTAAACCTCATCTGCCATTTACCTGCCCACGTTTCCAGTCTCTTCAAGTACTTCTGAAGAGAAATTACATCCTGCACTGATTCTACTACCTTACAGAATTTAGTATCATCAGCAAAGATGGAGACTTTGCTGTCGATGCCAACCTCAAGGTTATTAATAAACAAGTTAAAAAGCAGGGGTCCCAGTGCCGATCCCTGAGGTACTCCACTCACGACTTTAGCCCAACCTGAAAAAGTTCCATTTATGACAACCCTCTGTTGTCTGTCCTTTAACCAGTTTTCAATCCAGGTGCATATATTATTACTGAGTCCAATTTGCTTTATTTTGTACATCAACCTTTTGTGTGAAACCGTATCAAAAGCCTTTGCAAAATCTAAGTAGACCACATCAACTCAACATGATCTATCCTTCATAAATCCATGCTGACTATTACTAATAATTTTTTTTCCATTACTGTAGGTATTCCTGAATATTATCCCATATTAAACCTTCATCTTCAAGTAGTTTCCCCACTATTGAAGTCAGGCTTACAGGTCTGTAATTCCCCAGTTGTGAACTAGCTCCCTTTTTTAATATAGGCACCACATCTGCTTTACGCCAATATTGTGGTACGGAGCCTGTGGAAATGGAGTCCTTGAATATTAAATATAATGGTTTGGCTATTACTGAACTTAACTCCTTGAGAACTCTTGGATGTATGCCATCGGGGCCAGGTACCTTATTTACTTTAATTTTTTCAAGCCGCTTATGAACTTCTTCCTCAGTTAACCAATTGTTCATTAATATGGAGTTTGTGGCTTCTTCCTTCGGCACTACTATTGAAATTGATTCTTCCCTGGTAAACACAGAGGCAAATAATTTGTTTAATACCTCAGCTTTTTCCTTATCTCCAATAATCTGCCTGCCCATCTCACACTGAAAGGGTCCTATAATTTCGGTTCTCATTTTTTTGTTATTAAGGTACTTAAAGAACTTTTTAGGGTTGATTTTACTGTCTATTGCAATCGTTTTTTCATTATCCATTTCTGCAAATTTGATTGCCCTTTTGCAATTGTTGTTACATTCCTTATAATTCTGATAGGATGTCTCCGTCCCTTCTGACTTAAAGAATCTAAACACCATCCTCTTCTTGTCCATTTCCTCCCCTACCTGTTTATTTAGCCACATTGGTTTTGACTTATTTCTTTTAGACTTATTACCCAAGGGTATACACTGATAAGTGTGCTTTTCTAATAATGTTTTAAAGACTGCCCATTTATCTTCTACATTTTTCCCTGCAAAAACATCATCCCAGTGTATTACTTGTAGATTCGACTTCAGTTTATTAAAATCTGCCTTTCTAAAGTTTAAGGTCTTTGTTGACCCAAGTAATCTGTTTTTTGATAATTTAATTCAAATGAGACCATGTTATGATCACTGTTACCCAAATGTTCCAGGTCTATGTGACATGAATAACAATATGAACTCCTGATGAAGCACGTAGTGTGAAATGTGTAGAGGTCACGAGGAGCTGCAACGTGAAGCTTCATTGGTAGAGAGGCGGACCGGCAAAAGGAAGGAAAGTACAGCAGATGGAGCTTCACGGGTCCGGATCTGATACATATGCTCCTAAGGATATACTTCCGGACATCCCGTTAACCTATTCACACATTGTAGCTAGTTGCACGTTTATTTAAGTTATTTAAGTTTATTGTCACTGTAAGAGTTGTGTGCAGAGGTATATTTAATGGAGACCGATTAGGGTGAAATTAAATCTTGGCTTTATTGTGCCTGTTCCTTTAACAAGGCAATACATAAAAAAAAATACTTAAATAAAGGCCTACTCCACTTTGGAGAATAACTAAACCTTTACTCTAGCGCTTGCTAACTGGGTGGGTAGCTAGGCTCATTACCACCCAAACAAATATATATATATATACAGTGGTCGACAAATCACCAAAAAATCTACTCGCCAAACAAAAAAATCTACTCGCCACCTAGTACCACATGTGTGCTGCTTGGGCCAAAAGGAGCTCGCCACGATGTTAAATCCACTTGCCCGGGGCGAGCAAATGTATAGGTTTGTCGAACACTGTATATATATATACACAACAGTCCAACAAGAAAATCTCTTATCTGTATCTATTGTTGTACTGTAGCTGTAGGGGAAGGCCTTTCTATTCTCCTGGGTCAGCATCCTTGTTTACTATGGCACTCTCTGTGTCCAGTATAGAGGTCTCCCATTGTTTTGCTGTCAGCATACAGTCCTTCTGTGTGCATTAAAACATCATCTTTTCCTCAGGTCTGTCCAGTTGTGGGCTAAGGAAATCTCTGGTCTGTCCTCCTTCTCCTTATGTCAGCCCAAATGTGAGCTAAGGAATCTCTCTCCTGTGTCTCACATGAGTTTTTTAACAGAGCTCTCATTAGTCCAGATGGATACTAGTTGATTGAGTGGCTGTAATTAACTATCCCTCTGTTGGATTCTCAGAGTTCTGAGGCTGCTTTATTTAAACAGGGATAAGTCCCTGTTACAGTCACATTGTTATTCATGTCACATTGATGTAATGTTCAGTTCTAATGTGGGACTGTTTTATCTCACATAAAGTATACTGCTTTTAAATGCCCCTTTCTCCACTTCTTTTGTTTATGTTAGCAAAGATACTAGCTATTTGAAATAACTCCTGTTGCATGATCATTCATAAGTGCTACATAATGTAGGTGCTATCCATAAAAAAAACTCCAGTTAACCATAACCACATCTTAGGAAGTTGGAGATATTAAATTTGTTCTATTATAATACAATGTATCAAGGCTTTTAACAAAATTCTATGGCAGGAAATTATTTAACCCCTTGGATGCCTGAAACTGCCAATGTATTGTAAACTAACAGGCATTAACATACAACATAAACACCCTACAAATAAAAACATAAAAAGCAGAATATCTATACAGTATATGCAAATAAATAGTCTTTAGTTGCACAAGTGTCCAAATTGTAATGAGTTAACCATGATTCGTTGGCATCTTTGATTTCTAAGGGGTAAATATATTTATAAAGTCCAACATTGTTACTATTATGTTATTTTATCATTCATTCTAGGTAGGCTTGTCTTATGTTGTCTATGCTAATAGTGGCCATTAAATACATACAGGAAGTAAGATAGGCCTAATACCAGCCTGGTGTACGAGAAAAAAATTGGCCATATTTTATTTGTTGCTGCCTCAAAATTGCCAAATATCAGCGGTTAGTGAATATGTATTTGAATGTGAGTATGTGAATATGTATTTAGCTATTAATTCTTCATTTTAATATATTTGCATGCTCATCTGCAATACTGTCATTAAATTTAACAGTCTTGATTATATAAGAGGTGATGCATACTCATTTGTATGCTGATCCTAGCATTACATTTAGCCCACACTTATTGCTGCGATAAAATTAGAGTTATCGCTGCATTATTTAAACGTTAAAATTTATGACATTTAAAAAAAAACCTTTTGTTTTATCATTAAAGGGGCAGTTCCCCTTTGCTGCCCCTTTTATTATACAGCTAGAAAGCAGGGTGTCCGCAGAGCTGAACCACGTTAATTTGAGATTATGGGATCCCCTATTCCTGAGATACATAGCGAGAAAGGTGCCTCCGACTATTAACTGCTTTTACACCCTGGATGAATTGTGGTTTTATATTGGCCCGTGTAACACTGGAGATTTAAAGGCCATTTTGTTTCCACCTGTCCATGGAGCTGACATTAACTCAGTCCAGCTCCAGAGAATCCATGCTTCCACTCATGTAAAAAAGGGGTCAGGGAGGAAAAAAATTAATTGGGGACACTGATGTAGAAATTGCTGTGCATTAAGGGAGCAACGTTTAGTAAATTTAGACCCTAGTTATATGTCTTCACATTTTCGTGTTTTAGTCAATAGGACATTTTATATGACGTGTCGTGAAACTGAAAAATATTAAAACTTGACTTGGAGATTTAAAGCAGCAATCAATTCTGTTGTCCTCTCTTTTTCTTTGAGGATGTTTTTGGCCCAATCTTTCCATAATGTTGTGCTGCAGCTTCCTGATTATGGGCTAAACATGAGCAGTAACCTTATGCTGTAGGTCAAAGTTAATGACAGTTTAATGTCTCTGGTCATTTAAGCATCCACAAATTCTTGTATATTAGAGGTAATACATCCTGAGCACAGAGATTCCAGATGGTAAGTCAGCGGCAGTCCTGCACTGGAACATGATCGCCCAATTCTGGTTTAATCAATGTAAAAGTACAAAGCTGAACAAAGTCCAGACAGTGCGGATTACTTTAATCAGAAAATGAATTGTTATCAAACAATAAACGAAATAAAAATGTAAAAACGAAAACTAGACATTATCATTAAACTAAAAATAAACTGCAATAAAAGTGTCCCTTATTGACACACTCCAAAAAGCATGACGATACATGGGAAACCATGTCATGATCATGTCATGATCAAACTTATACATGATCTAAATGTCTTTATTACACTCAAACTAATGACAAAATGCATTTTTAAACTTCATGCATGTTTGACCATCAAAACTCACCTTAAAGTAGGTAAAAATAATCCCAAATTCTTGTAGAATACTGCTCCAAGGATATATACTGTGGATTCATCCAGTTCTGAAAAAAATAAACATCACTTCAATAAAACTTTGAAAAATGAACATTTCACTGCTGCTGCAGAGTAAAACTACGAAGACAACAATAATGCAGCCAGAGCAATACTGTCTAGTACTTATTCAAGATTGCTGTATATTACTGTACCTTAAAATAATTTTTTTCAGAGCAGTTATTTTCTCCACTATAAGCTCTTTTTGAATAAATGCTTTAAAATACAAACTTAGGGAGAGAAAATGAAACCATTGAGAATACCCTTCAACCTCTTCAGAATATTGTACTAGTTTGTTAAAGCCGCAATGCACCGTAGCTAATACTCCTTTTACTTTACAGAATTGGAATAGGGGGAGCAGCACTGCACTACCTTCAGATGCTTCCCCTCATTGCACTGGTTTCCAAAATACTTCCCAGTGAAGTTACCGGTTTTGCTTCATGGTTTTTAAAGAGGATTCAAATGGCAATCCAATATGAAGTCACAACCGATGATGTGCCAGCTTTCTATTGGGCTGAGATGTAGTAGCCATTTTTATTTCCCTAGAGGTAGATGTAAACCCTATACATTCACTAGTAAGTATCTTGGGTACTGAGTGCTCACCACACGTACTGTAACAATAGCATGGTTCAGCTCCAGGGAACACCATGTTCCCATTCTGTAATAAAATATAGAAAATACATGAGGGGCGGGCCGCGGGAGTAGGGCGATTACTGCTTAAAGACATTGAAGAGATTCAAGACTACCTTCAAGCTGACATAATCAATAGACAAAAACACTACACTAAGTAAATAAGATATTTACACTCAAATTAAAACATTTGCCTTTTAAGTATTTTTTTAGAGTTCAGGGCAGTAGTTCTAGCCAAATCACAAGACTCAGTTTACCGGGACAAATAAGTGTACTAATTTGCTATAAAGCCCATATACTAGGCTATTAATTAAGATATTAACGCTTTCAAAACCCTTGTTTATTAATGTTTTCCTTTTTATCACAATATTTTTACTTCCATATTAAATTATTATTATTTTTTAGTTGTAAAAACTAAAGGCATTTTGCTAAGCAGACATCTGTATTTTAAACACATGTAAGCTTTTGGCCTTTTACAAATATCAACTTTTGCAATAAAATAAATCATTCCTTTCATTCGCCTCTGTCTTGTCTTTTTCTAATATATAAAAAGTCCTGAGAAACTGCATTAAAATAAAGTTTACTGGGATTTACTATGAGACAGTCCTTCAGTTAACTGCATCAGCATCTCAATACCCATGCCTAGAAACTTAGCAATTTATTATATTGCTAAAAATTGACTAGGAAAAACCTGAGAACAGTGAAAAAAACATATATAGTATTAGTATACACAAATTTGATTGAGGTTTCAATGCCTATTTTTAAAAAGCACAACATGTAAAATGAAGCAGTAAATAAAATATGTGGGTGCCACTGTCATCGGGAGACAGCTGAACTGACTTGATCTGGAAGTGAATACTCACTTAGATCTGCTAACAAAGATCGAGTCATATAACTCTATTTACAGAATAGTTACAATAAATACATCTTTTGTTAAACAGATCAAAGTCCTGTTGACAAAAAATATTATAGTCATATGGATATAAAAGAAGCAAAGAAAGTGTCTACCTGATGGCATAGGAGTGAAGATACTTTTGGGTATTACCACTTTGTCCTCAGAGTTCCGTGCCCAGTCCACCATTCCTTTTCTGCCTCTCATTGGAAAGTTGATGTCTGTTAGTACTGATGATGCCGGGAGTTTCTGAATACTAGCCACTGGCAAGAAAAAAAAAATGTATAGTAAGTACATTTTTTGCTCATGTTAAACCATTACAGCCCACGATCCCAAAGAATAACATATTTGGGCCAGGATTCATCAAGCCGCAACGTGGTTTAGTAAACCATGACTCAGCGGTTGTTGCTATTGACTTTTCATTGACAGAACTTACGCTAAATCAGGGAGCCATATCATACAGCACGCCTTAATGAATTCCAGTCTTAGAGTCGTTTTCAAACTCAAACTCAAAGACAACACAACATGAGTAACTAAGTCTACAAATAAAAGTAATCTTATCCTATGCTATAGAGTTCAAATGGAAATAGTTCTGTTTAAGTGTATTTGTCACTTATAATTGTGTGAAACTGTTAACTGTGGTAATAAAAAGCTTTGGTTACATGCAGAAATTCACAAGTAACGACATTTCTTCACCATGTCTTAATCCAAATTTGAAATGATTTGAAGTGACAAAACAAGGATGAAATGCTGTAAACTGCTCTTGAAGACAAAACGACTAGAATCAGGCTAATAAATCATTGACAATGTGCATGCAGCCTGTAACACACATTTATTATTCCAGATAGGTTTCCTAATTCTTAAAAATCCCATGCAGTAGAGTTGGGCAATATAACAATATAATAGTAATACAGCATCATGATAGTTACAAATGATTATATATTTTTTTATCGGAACATTATTATCAGTCAGCAAAGGATGAGAAATGAATCTCTGTATGGTGCTTCTAATTCCCAGAATAGTGCAATGAAGGCAATATAGCCCAGGAGTCAAGGGTTGAGTCAAATCAATGAAAAAAATGTATATATGTGACAGGGTATATAGCTCACCAAATAAAGCCTGATATGGACAGAAAGCATATAACCACCCTCAAAATGAAATCACAAAAAAGCCCCTATATAAAAAGACTCCCAGTGCATTCACTATGGAGAGGGATGGTGTCCTGAACCAAAGGCTGGAGCCATGCAAATACCCTATAGTCACAGTCACAATGTAAGAAATACAGATAAATGACTCACATGATAGACCCCTTATGCTCCATATACGCGTGCATCTGTCCGTGGTGTAGATCAAGTATGCGTGGAGAGAAGGTAGAGCACTGCACAAAAAAGTAGGGCTGGAGGCTGATTGGTGAAAATTAAAAATGCTTTAATAGAGATGCATGGTAGCAAAAGCTACATAAAAAGGGTCCTCTAATTTATTTCGCGCTAAGTAGCGATAAAGCGCTACTTAGCGCGAAATGCATTAGAGGACCCTTTTTATGTAGCTTTTGCTACCATGCATCTATATTAAAGCATTTTTCATTTTCACCAATCAGCCTCCAGCCCTACTTTTTTCTGCAGTGCTCTACCTTCTCTCCACGCATTATTATCAGTCAGCCTTGGATGGCATTGAGGGAAAGCTAGTGACCTGCAGTTTGGGACACATATGCATTGAAAAAGGCAGAACTGATGAGATAGATGGATCTTGACACCACTCTTCACCCCCTACTCCAAGGAGATCATTTTTCTTTGTGTTTGCTCCCCTTTCTCTTAATTACATCCCCACCCCTATCTCTCATGTTTATGAATGAGGCTGTAAGGTTGTTTTATTTAATATAATCACAATGTGATGTTACATTTCAGAAAGTTAACTAGTAGATGAGGTTCAAAATTGACATATACCCATTGAGTTTAACTTATATTACATTTACAGTAGATAAGAGAAGCTCATACTATATTTGTGTAGTCCCTGCAACAAACATATGTAAACTGCATACAATACAGAATTATTCTGCTCCACCTATCACATGGTGTAATAAGAGACACAGTCCCTCCTCTAGATAAAGAAAAAACACAGCGCACAACGCTCATAGTGTATTAAAAATTATAATGTGATACAATTAAAGGTGAGTATTAAGCGTACATTTATATAAGAAAAACAGGCATTGGAGGGTTATTGTTACCCATACACCACTCGGGATGACAGTGGAAAGTCTTCAGTGTGGAAACACACCACTCCTGCCGTCACGGTCACTTTCACCCAGGCTGGGTCTTGACTGGTAATCAGCTCCTGTTGTAGACAGCAGTTCAGCAGGGCTCACGGTACACACAGTGTCCTCAGGTAAGGGAGTCTTAGCAGCAACATGAGTCACGCTGTTCCTCACTCCGATCCGGTACTTCCGTGTTAGTGACGTCACTCAGGAGCGTCAGCGCGTCGTAGCCCTCCCAGACACCGTTATGGCCCGCAATAGGGTGATATAGAGTCCAAAGTTCGCAGAGCAGCTAGAGTATTAATTCCAACGCGTTTTGAGACAGCAAAGTCTCTTCATCAGGGAATCTTATATAAATGTACGCTTAATACTCACCTTTAATTGTATCACATTATAATTTTTAATACACTATGAGCATTGTGCGCTGTGTTTTTTCTTTATCCTGTCTTTATTAGGGGTTATTTGAGCTATCCCCTGTGCCACAGCTGCAGACGCTCCTTCCGAGTTTACAAGGTCACAATATTTACCCCATTCATATCACTTACACTAATTCACGTATTTATTGTTTGTTGTTGCGCACTTAATTATTCACATTTGTTCACAGTCCCTCCTCTGCCTGGCAACAAATAACAGGAGATATGGAATATGGGAATGGATAAGAAGAAAACCAGATAGAATGTTGAAACAAGCTGTCAGTTTGAGAGACACAGAGAGTCCAATGGCCAGTTTTAGATCAGACAAAGAGATAGGGAGTGCCACTCTTAAAGGCACATAGAGAGGCAGCCCATGTGACAGTGAGAGGTACTTAAGAGACACTGTGCACTCACAGATGGTGAAAGAGGAGACTTATAGGAGACCGCTAGCCAAGGAGAGACAAGGTGAGAAACAGATGCACACCTCTCCTATATACAAAGAGAAGTGTGTTATGAGGAGAAGAGTCCACAGTAAGAGAGATCCAGATACACGCTGGGCTGTTAAAGAGCATGCAGATAACAGATAGCTGGGAAGTCTTTTTCTGTATATATATATATATATATATATATATATATATATATAGTGTGTGTGTTATGTGGATATTGTTTTCATTAAGAGTGATGGCTGCTGGGTTAAGGTTGCCCAGGGGGCATAAAACACCAGTAAGTATATATACAAGTCTCGTCTGGTTTAATTCAAGGCACAGCACATATAGACTGTGGAAATAGAGGTATTGCATTTGTATTTACAGTATATTGATCCAGTGAAAGGCAAACAAAAGACCCCAGTGAAACATTATCTAATGATGTCTCTTAAGGGGAAAATAAATTCCTTTCTGACTCCAGTAATGGAAATCAGAGTTCCTCCTGGATGAACATCCTTGTTGTTCACTTCAATCTTATATAGTATATCCCTGTATACCTTTCCTTTCTAAAAAAGATGCCTAAATGTTTCTTTAAAATATCTATTGTATCTGTGTAACAGGGACTTATCCCTGTTTAAATAAAGCAGCCTCAGAGCTCTGAGAATCAAGCAGAGAGACAGTTAATTGCAGCCACTCAATTAGCTAGTCTCCCCCTGGACTAAAAAAAAAAGTGGAGAGTGATCTCCAGTGTTCCAATGCTACAAATCATATAAAACAAATGTAATCACTGTCCAGGAATAACTAGGAAATGTCTCAATGCAGGTATAGGATAATAAATGTTAAAGAAATGATGACTTCCAAAGTGGCTATAAAGGTATAGGCACACCAGTCAGGGGTAAAAATGCAAATGTGGACCAGAGCTAGAGAGTAATGAGACCGCAGCCCCACCAGCTATAACTCTATAATAGTCCCGATAATGCTAACCTGACCCGACCGGTAATCCTGCCACCTTATCAGCCGTGATATGCAGTGAAGCAAAATCCCATCCAACCTGTATATGGCACGGGGAATCACAGCTTTTAGAGGACCGGAGAAACGGGGCGCTCCTGCTGAAACTGCAGACGGAAGACCACGACTGCTCCGCTGCCTGGCATATATGCCAATCCCTCAGCTCACCGATGCGGATGACGTGGGAGCTGCGTCACAGGAGACACCGGCTGCGCTGAACTGGGGTCCCGAAGGTAGTGCGCTCAAGCCAATCGATCATACTAGGGCTACCAACCAGAAGGCAACCAGCCGTGCTGTGACCAATGCAGATGACATGGAGACTGTGTCACAGGGCTCACCGGCTGTGCTATACTGGGGTCCCAAGGCAGAACGCTCTAGCCCATAGGTCGTCCTGGGTCTGCATCCAGAGGCAATCAGCCATGCTGTGACCTGGGAAACCGCATGCAGGGTGTTTCCGTTGTGCAGATCAGCTGGATACCACCTCCGTTCAATGTCAATGATAATCACCTGTAGCAATTGAGACTGCTGTGTGCTCCATATCAAAAAAAGGGAATAGAAGTAGGAGGAACGAATGGTCACTACTCCTAGTACCACAACAAGCTTGTAAAATAAAAATATTCTTTATTGCAAAAAGAGGCTGGAAATCATAGTAGAACCACTCTGACGCGTTTCATCCCTACATGGGACTTTATCAAAGAGTATATGGTTCAGAAAACAGACATGTCTAATATACATGTGAGCCAAATCTGATTGGACAACTCCAAATCAGACACAGCAGATAACAATGAACACATGGATTGGAACATATTAACTCTAACATGTCTGGAGTAAAACAAACAACACATATATTATAATTAACCATGTAATAGACTAACAAAAAAGAAAAGAAAAAATTAAAAATATTAAAAACAAAGAACATGATATAATGTCAAGCACAATAATAAAAATTGTATATAAGAAAAGAAAATCATGGAGGAAAACGATCATGGGAGATAGCAATCAATAATGTATGGTTAATAGAGACAAATAATTGTTCCTGAAATTATTAGAATGTATCATGTAGTGAGCTTATTCTGTTAACACATCATAAGATTACAGAATGCAGTGCATCCCACATATCTGTGGCCGCATGCACATAAAAGAACATACACAACAAAAGATGTATTGCAATTTAAAAAGTTCTTAATATGAAACTTTTTTAGACCATTAGAATAAGTTATAAATATTGCAGGTAATGCATATTGACACATAGAGCAATTCACACAATTATAAAAACCTTTAGGTATAGTACTAATAGTAGGAGTTCGTAAACCAGAATCAAATAAACTGGGAGAAATGTGAGAAGCCAAAGTTTTAGCCTTGCGAAATGTAAATCTAGGGCCACTAGACAATGAGGGACCAATGTCCTCGTCAAGGAGAAGAGTGTGCCAATGTTTAGATGTTATCTTAGAAATCAATTGTGATTGGGCACTGTAAGTTGTCACAAAGAATGGACTTTGTGTGGTATTGAAAGATATCTTATTGGATATTGTAGATTTCAAACCAGTTCTTTGAATCAAGGTATCTCTGTCCATAGAGTCAGCTCTAGTAAAGGCAACTCTATGTCTTGATCACAACCACGGACTTAAAGCGATACGACATTTTCTTGATTTATCCACCTTATCAGTTTCACATTGCACTTTTTTACAAGAATCTATATTCTTTTTACTCACACATAATTATTTTCTTTTTGATTCACGTTTTTATTTACAAAAATTAGGCACTGCTATGGGCACGAGTTTTGCACCTTCATACGCCAATTTGTTTATGGGTTTTTGGGAGGCACAATTTATTTATCACTCTAACAATTCCTTTCGTCATAATATCGTCTTTTTTAAGAGATATATTGATGATCTGATAGTTATCTGGGATGGTGACGAGCACTCTTTATTTTCTTTCATTCATTATTTAAACACTAATGATTATAATATTAAATTCACTTTTGAGCGCAATATTAATCACATCAATTATTTAGATTTGACCCTGTATATTGACAGCGAGATGAACATTCAGACCGATATCTTCCGCAAAAAGAATTCCAGGAATATGCTTCTCAATGCACGCAGTTGCCATCCCCGTTCATTGATAAGGAATATTCCTGGATCTCAATTCATGAGATTGAAAAGACTTTGTTCAACTAATGATATTTTCCTGTCAAGATCAAAGGAAATGTTTGACAGATTTGTAGCCAGGGGCTATTCCATTAAAGACATAGAGGTTGCCTTTACTAGAGCTGACTATATGGACAGAGATACCTTGATTCAAACAACTGGTTTGAAATCTACAATGTCCAATAAGATATCTTTCAATACCACACAAAGTCCATTCTTTGTAACAACTTACAGTGCCCAATCACAATTGATTTCTAAGATAATATCTAAACATTGGCACACTCTTCTCCTTGACGAGGACATTGGTCCCTCATTGTCTAGTGGCCCTAGATTTACCTTTCGCAAGGCTAAAACTTTGGCCTCTCACCTTTCTCCCAGTTTATTTGATTCTGGTTTACGAACTCCTACTATTAGTACTATACCTAAAGGTTTTTATAATTGTGCGAATTGCTCTATGTGTCAATATGCATTACCTGCAAAATTTATAACTTATTCTAATGGTCTAAAAAAGTTTCATATTAAGAACTTTTTAAATTGCAATACATCTTTTGTTGTGTATGTTCTTTTATGTGCATGCGGCCACAGATATGTGGGACGCACTATTAGACCTCTTAGGTTGCGTAGAGCTGAACATACTCATTTGATCAAGAGAAAAGATTTAGTCCATCCTGTATCCAGACATTTCTCACAGTGCCCTAGGGGGGGTATTGGTAACTTCTCCTTTTCAGCCATCGAACACGTACCCCGTCACCCCAGAGGAGGCAATAGGGAGAATCGATTAAATCAGAAAGAAATGTATTGGATATATACTCTTAATACTCTCCATCCCCTTGGAATGAACTCTGATTGGGAGTTAAAACATTTCCTGTAGGTATAAGGGCATGGAGAGTATTATAATATATTATATTGTTTTTCTACTGTTATTTGTATAAATTAATTTTGCATTCTGTAATCTTATGATGTGTTAACAAAATAAGCTTACTACATGATACATTCTAATAATTTCAGGAACAATTATTTGTCTCTATTAACCATACATTATTGATTGCTATCTCCCATGATCGTTTTCCTCCATGATTTTCTTTTCTTATATACAATTTTTATTATTGTGCTTGACATTATATCATGTTCTTTGTTTTTAATATTTTTAATTTTTTCTTTTCTTTTTTGTTAGTCTATTACATGGTTAATTATAATATATGTGTTGTTTGTTTTACTCCAGACATGTTAGAGTTAATATGTTCCAATCCATGTGTTCATTGTTATCTGCTGTGTCTGATTTGGAGTTGTCCAATCAGATTTGGCTCACATGTATATTAGACATGTCTGTTTTCTGAACCATATACTCTTTGATAAAGTCCCATGTAGGGATGAAACGCGTCAGAGTGGTTCTAATATGATGTCCAGCCTTTTTTTGCAATAAAGAATATTTTTATTTTACAAGCTTGTAGTGGTACTAGGAGTAGTGACCATTCGTTCCTCCTACTTCTACTACTACTAATGAGAGCTCTGTTAAAAGCCTCATGTGAGACACAGGAGAGGGATTCCTGAGCTCACAATTGGGCTGATACAGGAGAGCAGGGCTAGGTGCGCTGTGGATATCCTAGCATCGTTTCGTGACCTGCTTGTCACCCCTACACTAAGTGTGTGACGTCAGCCACCGTTCCGCCACATCCAGCATCCCCGGTGGGAACTAAAGTCATCTGGTGGTGTGTTCCCGGGGAAGGAGTTCATGGAGAGCCTGATGTCGTGAGTCCCTGCTGGACGGTTACTCACGAGGGCTAGATCGGATCCGATGAGCTGCAGAGTAGTGGGGCAGAGGAGCGGATGTTTGCTGTTATTTGGAGCATGAGTATTATCTCATAAACTGCATTTTTATCTTCTATGTTTGTGAGTTCGATTTATGAGCTTTTTTGGGAAATTAAATTATTTTTGCCCAGTAATGCACTAGGATTGGGCGCTTTTTTCTTTTCTTTTTTCTATGCAGGTGGAGAGGGAGGTCATTGTGCCCTTGTAAGGAGGCTGCCTTTATCCTGATAGTGCCTGTTTTTTCCTGGCATTGGACTGATATTTTTATGGACTTTGAAGGACTGTTAGTGTAGTTTGTATTCATCACATCAAAAAAGGTCCACAGCACACCTTTGTGTAATAATTTATGCACAATTTATTTATTATTCATTGATTTTTTATCAGTAAGAGTTTATTTATTGATATATTGTATTAGGTTTTTGACAAGGTTTTATTTTTCTCTATTTTTGCTATCAAACAACACCCAAGCGCAGTCCCTAATTGTGTGTATATATATATATATATATATATATATATATATATATATATATATATATATATATATATATATATGAATATACAATTCATTGTTGCTAAGATTATCTTCATATTAAACATACATGTTGTATAATATAATAAACAGATAAAAGCACATACAGATTGAAATTCCCAGAATGGGGGATCAAGGGATCTGTAGTGATCGCAACCGGACTAGGGTTTGGAACCCATGCAAGTTATAACTTTCTCATTCTCTCCTTAATGATCCTCGTAATAAAGATTTGAAAAGATTCAGCACTGTTCTCTTTATACTTCAACTTAATAATAATAATAATGAGATTGTGTCTTACTTGGCTATCTTCTACAGGCATGTACTGTAGACTATTCTGTTAGGAGAAATTAAACAGGTAAGTACTGTATGTCCAGTTTTCATTACCCAACAGCTCAAATTGACATCTTTTGCATGCTTCATTGTGTTTGTTTTGGTTTTCCGTGGTGTAAATCCCAGGTTTCCGAATTTTTTTCAAACATTAACAGACCACTTAGGATATGGTATCTTGAAATACTGTACCATGGTAACAAGATTTTCAGTTAAAGAACATTCCAACCTCCGCTTGCCACTGTTCTTCATTGTCATGGGAGCAACTCATGTCTGCAAAGACATTCTGCGGCTACGTATCTTTGTATAAAATAGTGTGCTCTGTTCTTATAATACTATTGAGACATTATATAACCATTTTAGATAAACTATCCATATTTTACAAATTACTTTGGGGTCTACTTAAATGATTTTATAGAAAGGAAATCTGTAATCTGTATTAGAAGACATGTTGCTTCCCTCAAAGCTGTTAGTATTTCCCCCTTGTTTTATATTGATTCTTGAGGCTGCTGTCTGACTCCATGGCAACCAGTAGATTACTTTTATAGCAGCTCACATTAATGTGTACTAAGGCAGTCAAAGATGAGATGAACAACCTGTATGGCTAGAAAAAATACTGTATGTATTTGACGTTTTATTTTTATTTTTTACCCATATATTTTGTGGGCTTATACAACACTGATTTTATACAAATATTTATATATTATTGTTTCACTAATGTTACCAACTTAAAAATATACATTTGCACTTTGCATATCAGCTTGATTATCAATTATGCTAATTTGAGCCTGGTTATTTCTTAATAGAAAGTAGTTCTGTAAATGATACAGACACACCATTTTAAAATGTCAATGCAAAATGAACAATACGTACAGGATATACTTGAAAAAGAGAAGTAACTCTCAATGCATTTTTTTATCCTGGTATATATAAAGGTATGTCCACTATTAACTTTTTAGTAGGTAAGTACAACAAATATAGTGGGAGACAATAGGAACATGTCAACATTATAGGCTGAAACAAAACAGCATCCCATCTCAGTAGAGGCCATTAATTGACACTAATTCTATGTGGGATCAGTACATTTTACACAGAAGGTACATGGCATTACTATTATGTGTCTATGGTACATTACAGACAATCCTTCTTTCAGAGAGCTATATTGCACTAACTTACCTGACAGATATATATATTTACTAACTAGTGCTATGCCACAAAATATCCTCTGATGCCAAAAAAACACCTTTCAGCTCATTCTTAGCCCTTTGAGTGCCACAAGATGTAGTCTCTACTTCATGAGGTCCCTGTAGTACCAGATTCCTTGACGTAGTGACTATGTCCTCCCCAAAGAGGGTTGTTTTTCCTGATTAGTAGACGTCCTGAATTCCCATGGACCACAGGACACTATCTGCACTGTGAGGAAAAATGTGTGTCCTGAAAAACGTCTGCCGTGGTTATGTGACTGCTATTGAAAGAGGTCAAGTAACCACACTATGCCAGAAGGGTCGTTGTACTCAGGTACCACGACCCATCTGGCACTTAAAGGATTAAGCAACAAATAGAATTTGAACACCTAAATCACTTAAATAAAGGTGATTGGTGAAAGTGAACAAAAACAACCAATATATCATAATTAGTACATGTGGAGAGGTGCAGCTGACAGAAGGGTGTTTCTCAACACCCTTTAAAATGATAAAAAACAGACCTTAAGCACAAACTCTCCACATGTGTGACTTATATAAAGTGCAAGTGCATGGGCAATGGATGCAATAAAATACAACTCACTCCATGATGTTGATGGGAGGAATAAGATCAGAAATGCTTATCTATAGGAAGATTGGATATTCAGAAACTCCCCAGGTATTTAAAATAAAGAGGAAATATATAGTACAGCACAGTTGATAAAATAACATAAAGTGAGCAGTGAGCCCAAGTACAAACTCACATGCTCCACAGAATAAAAAAGTGTTGTGACCACTCTGGGTCCACAGAACACTGCACATTCACTTGCACTTTATATAAGTCACACTTAAATGATTAAATAGACCAGAATGATTTATGACATAGCATCACTTAGTAAATATGGCCCAGAGTGTGCATCTCCTTAAAGCAGAACATTTAAATTTTATATAGATTTTTGTTTTTTACATAACTAGGACCAAGCTGGACTCCAGCGCTGAACCGTGCTATTTTCAGGGAACACTGCGATAATTACCAGTGTCGATTCCAGTTTTAAAGTTCGATTCCAGTTTTAAAGTTCCTTCATTAATAAGGAAGCATTATGGCTGCCAAATGGCAAGCCAGTAGGAAACCGCAACATCATTGGTTGTGGCTTCCTATTTGTTGATGTCGGTGGCCATATTGTTTCCTCCATGAGGAGTCCCAGCACCCTCGCCTGTAATATCTAGGGAACCCAGTGCTGAAAATAGCATTGTTAAGCACCAGCGGCTTCCGCTCACAATTATGTGCAAAAATGATTTTCCTTTTTTGGCAGAATTGATGCTTTAAGTTCCAATTTACTTTAATATAATGCTATAGTGACAAACTACAGTATATCATATGAATGCAGCATCGTGTTACTACTGTAGTAGCTCTACTAATATCAATGAGAAAACTGGCACCTGAAACCAAGATAGTTCCTAAAATTAACACTTTCCCGGCATGATGTGCCTGCTCCGCTCATTAACCAACAAACAGAATTCAAAAGACATCCACTAGTAACTGGATTAATCAAGAATAAGGCACTAGAGCAGAGTACCTTCCAGACTGGTAACTATAGGTGGGTTTACATTTAAACCTTGGTGAGTACTTCAAATCAGAGTTTTATCTGAGGGCTCACTAAAGCTTAGTAAATGTGGCCCTTGTTATGATACTAGTTGCTGTACACCTTTGCTGCATCTTTCATTATGTTGCCATTTGTTAAACAATTATTTAATGGAAACATTTCATTTCAAATAGGGAAATTCCATTGAGGCCTTTGAAATTATTTATGCTAAAATAAATTAGACTATTTTCCCATGAGTAGGACTCACTGTAAATGAGCAAGTCTGTGTAACGTATTTGTTTCATTTTGATTAAGTGCATATAATCAAGATCAACCACTACACATCACAACAGTGTTACAGTGTTTTCCATACACTCTCTACTTTTACTGATAAACTGTGAACAATACAGTTACAAAGATTCTACAATTGTGAAGCATTGGAGCCTCCTATTGGTAATTTGCTAATTCCTACATTCTTACGTGTTATAAAGTACTATTATGAGCAATGCTCCTAACAGTCATGATTAGTATACCAAAAACAATATCAACTCCCAATTCCACACATAATATGCATTCCAGAATAGCTTTTCACATTCACTTTGCACATGAATCCAAGATTGCAGAATTTATTGCTGAGCTAGAAGTCGACCTGCTGGCAAATAGAGAAACAATCCATGCATAATATAAACTCTCTAGTCTAACAGAAGTGCTCATGTTTCTACGCTTGGCAGGATTTTGAATATTCTCGCTGTAACATCATGAAAGAAGTTCTTCATCTTTGTATGTTTCCCTTAGAGGTTCAATTATTTAGTAATAAAGAAAAACAATTTTTTACGTGCCTCACTGATTTGTAAAGAGAGTGTAAGAATGCATATACTTTCTACTGAAACGGACAAGCAAATGCTAGCTAACACTTTTGGAAACAATTGAAAATACAAGGAACGTCAAGCACATTTACAGTTTCTACAAAAATCTGCACCTTAAGTAATGGATAAATGAAATATAGTATTATAAACTGAGTTAGCATATTGTTGCCTTTTAATATCTAAAACTCACTCCAGAAAATCCAGCCAGGACTGAAATGAGGCCAAGAATAGGATGGTGAACCATAGCTGGATATGGAAATTCACAGTCAATTTGTCCCAATATTATCAATTAGTAAAGTTAAGTGGTAGATATACTGAAATACAGATGAAAGGAACCAACATAATTTTTTTTTCAATACAGTCTGCTGAGATTCTAGAACTACATAATAGAACATATTTGACATTATTATATATTTGAAATATCTACACAACTAAAAGAGAAAGAAGGGTTGTTAGCCAAATTGGTCATATGAACATGACAGGTATAATTTATTTTACAATCTTCAGGAGATATAATTAGTTGTTTCCTCAAACAACTCACAACCTTGTTTTATTGTTAATGCCTAAAGCACCAGGAGATGAGATGAGACAAAGTAAACTGCACATGATGCCGCCAAGTTTCCACAAGGTTACAAATGTAGGTCTCTTCTTCAGAGGTCAACACCTTAACTACTAGACTACACAACTTTGGCAGTAACATGAATTCATGTTTTAATGATATTACTGTACATGTTGTGGCCTTTTATTGAGGAAACTAAAATTAATTAGCAGTAACTCCTGTATAAAGATAAGAATGTTATTAAATGCTTAATTTAAAAAAAATGAATAATCATCTTCATGGGATAGATCATAGCCATTTTTTTTAAAACAGCAACACCAGTATATTTCCTGATCTCATAAATACATTTTCTGATGCACCATTTCTCTATTCCGTAGTGATATGTGCTCCAAGATTTTTTTAAAAAAATGTTTCCTTATAGTACTGATGCAGTAGACCAGAGGTTACCAACTCCAGTGTTCAAGGACCACTAACAGTGCAAGTTTTAAGGCTATTCTCTCATTAGCACAGGTGGCCTGATTATTTTGACTGAACCACCTGTGCTCAAGCATGGATATCCATAAACCCTGCACTGTTAGTGGTCCTTGAGGACTGGAGTTTGGAACATCTGCAGTAGCTGTTATTGCACCCACTGGCGCACTACCGCAAGAGAAATAGCATGTTAGTCCTGCCTCGTTTCAGGTGCAGCCGATTCAAGACAATGGCCACTTTCCACTCAGGCGCGTAAATAATAAACTGCATAACCTCGAAAGATGATGAACATCAATTAAGATGTTGATACTTAGATCAATATTCTCAACATTAGTATAACACCGAGACAAGAAAGGATAGCAAGTACTTTATGTTCGTTAACTCATGAAAAAGACTCTAGGTTCAAATACAAACTACAGTCAGTTTCAGAGATCTTCATTGCATGATGTTATGTGTGATTTACTGACCATCTACTAAATACATAATTAAAAGCTTTTATATGGTATAGTGACATTACATGACTAGGAGATTGAAAACTTTAACTGTCTGTAAATTTGTAAAAAATAATAGACAAACTGTCCATTTTAATTAGTGCTTCAGAGTCATTATCTTGTAATTCATTTAAACTATATATACAATATATCTTAACAAGCAAAAAATATTCTTGGTTTAGTATGTCGACTGTCATAAAGTACAATATTGCAAGATGCTGACACTTTCATTCCAATGTTGTAATTTCTTAAAATCATAAATGGATGTTATTTTCCCTGAGGGTAACACATATCCACAAAGCTAATTTTATGCAACAACAACAGGCATTGCATATCTCATTAGCATAGGCTTAACATCACGTGAACTTAGCATTTCCTCACATTGGGTTCAAATAACGTGACTCGTGTTAAATATATTTTAATCTAATGGTGGTGTTACAACCTCCAGACCCTGAAATATATGTTTTTTTTCCCTCTCTCTCACTTTCTTCAAAGCCTATATTTCAGGGTCTGGATGAGACCAAAGCCAGATATGCACAATAGGGCTTTTGGCAACTATAATTAAGTATTTAAAAAAAACATTAATATTACTAATACAATATCTAAAAATTAATAAAAAAATATACTGTGAACATAGATTGTTGCTTTGGCTACCTATGCTCTTTCAATGGGAGATTAAATTACCACATTGACACTCAATGGAAAGCTGTAAAAAAAAGTTTCTCACTTACCCCATCCCAGATAAAGGCCATCCTCATCTTCAGATCTGTAGCTCCTAAGAACTAATGCAAAAAAAGGGCTAATGCCCTACCATAACAAAAATCAATCCAATGCCCAATGGCTACCAAAAAACAAAAATTAAAAATACATCAAATTAATCCAAGGCCCAATGGCCCCAAAAATATAAAAAATAAAAATCCCCCAAACAATAATCCCAGGCCCAATGGACTATTTGTAATCTGGCCCCATCCATGGGCCTGCAATGCTGGATCCTTAACTTTACCACAAATACCTTAATCTTCTATTGCTTGAAGATTTTTTTAGTTGCAAGTATTTATTTTCTTCTTATTCTTCAATGCCGTCTTCTTTCTTCCTCTTCAATCTTCAACCACCAGATGTGGCCTCCATGTTGACTTCCGGTCTTCTGTGAGGGCTCTGGCCTTTTATTGTGGCTAGGGCCTTTGCAGAATATGTGCCATAGGTACACATGGAACAGCAATAAATCAAATTATTTGCTGTACATATCTCCCTACGACACAACTTCTAAGACTGCCTAGACACTATAAAAGGGCAAGATCCTCACAGAAGACTGGAAGTTATCATGGAGGCCATATCTGGTGGCTGAAGATTGAAGAGGAATAAAGAAGAAATCTTTGAAGAAGAAAAGAAGATAAAAAATACTTACAACTGAAGAATCTTTAAACAACAAAGGATCCAGGGCTTTGGTTCATGTTGAGGATCCACTGTCGCAGGCCCATCGATGGGCTGCATAGTTTTTTGAGGGAATTTTTATTTTGTATCATTTTTGGGCCATTGTTCCTTGGATTGATTTTATGTTTTCTTTTAATTTGATTTTTTTTTGTGGCCATCAAGACTTATTTATGGGTTTTTTTCATGGTTGGGCATCAGCTGTTTTTTTTTTATTGGTTCAAGGGGACAACAGTCCTGAAGATGATGATTGCCTTCATCCAGGATGGGGTAACTGAGCAACTTTTCTTACAGCTTTCCATTGAGTGCCAATGTTGCTATCTAGTATCCCAATGAGATGGGTTAGGTAGCCATTGACAATCAATGGGTTTATGTTTAAAATGTATTTTTAATAAATGTTTAGGTATTATATTAGTAATATTAATGTATGATCTTTTAATACTTTAATATTTGTGGGTACTTACTGTATAGTGGGCAAAAGCCTAATAAACCACATTTGTCGAATAGGGCTATTGGCCATTACTTTACAGGGAGGGAGGTTATGTTTGTTGAAGAGGGTGGAGGTAGGGAGGGTGGATGTTTGGGGTAGCTTCAGTAGGCGATTAGGATCTCTGGGGTTGTGGTGGTAGGAGTTAACTCATTGTTTGCTCAGCAGTTAGTATGGCATTGCATGTCAATTCCTTACTAGCCCCTTATGTAGGTAGCCAAGAGGGGCAGGTAGTGTAGTTTAAGTTTAGTATTAACACCTTTATAGCCCTTGGTGGTCAGTTAGTCATGGACTAGCTGACCACTTGGGCTACTAAGGGATAATATGTTGTTAAATGTTTAATAGTTAATGTTTTATCACCTATTCCATGTTTGTTTAGCTAATCTTGCCTATAAATACATAGGGATAACAGCAGCCTGGAGTAGGTTATAAAAAAATGTGGTATAACCAGGTTTCAATAAATATCAGGACTTGAAGACTGCACCAAAATGACAAAATTTGCGGTATTTTGTGCCGGCCCCAATATTTTTAGCAGATGTATATAAATGTGTTTTTTTTTTGCGGTACAACGTTGATAACTTGCATCTTGAAAATAACTATGTTTTGGCTATAATACTAATTTTGTGGGCAAACAGAATACTCTAGATCAAGGGTGAGCAAACATTTTATGCCGAGCCCCCCTTTTCATCCATAAAATTCTCAGACCCCCTCCCCCCTTTTTTTTACCCCTTCCCCTCCCTGCTCTTTGGCTTGCTATCCCCAGTGTCATCCAAACTCCTGCCTACAGTATTATTATTTTTTTTCCATTTTCAATGTTGTGTTTTCACTGGTTTTTTTTTGCATTATTTCTGTACATTCATAATATGATTGATATAGTGGCAGCCTACCCTTTCACTTGCAGAGGATCGCAGCGAAGCAGGTTGCCAGCAGAGGAGAGCAGGACCACAACGCTATTGCAGGGCAGACACCGGAAGGAGGGGCGTTTGAAATCACAGCGCTCGGGCGTGCTCCTCCCTGTACCTCCAGAGCCCCTGCGTATGTGCACACGCACCATCACGTGGCCGCCACCTGCACTATCCTGTTGGCCGCCCGCGCACATCTTCGGCTGCCCGCCCGCGCACATCTTTTTGGCTGCCCGTGGACAGCTTTTTCGCACTCCCGCACACAGCGTCTGCCGGCCTGCGCACCCAGGTTTCACCGCATGCCGCCTGCGGCCCCCTAAATAATCTTGCGCCCCCTTGCCCCCCCAGTTTGCGCACAACTGCATTCAATCACAACACACACACACATATTCAACCACAAAACACATACTCAATCACAACACACACACACACACACACACACACACAATCACAGCCAACACAGACAACACACTCAATAACAACACACACACAGCACACAAAACACACAATCACAACCAACACAGACACAACACACACTCAATTACAACCAACACAGACACAACACACACACAGCACACACACACACATACTCAATCACAACCAACACAGACACAACACACACACACATACTCAATCACAACACACACACAACACACACAATCACAACACACATACTCAATCACAACACACACACTCAATCACAACACACACACTCAATCACAACACACACAGACACAACACACACACACACTCAATCACAGACAACACACACTCACAATCATAACCATAAGTCACACACTTTCACCTGGGGAGGGGGGCATGCTCCGATCCCCAATGCTGCTGAAAACTGGGGCAGGAAACAGACAGCAAGAGAAGGAGGGCTTGTCTGTGTGCAGAGAGAAGCCCCACCCACTCTGCAAGACACAGAGCAGAGAAGCAGCCTCAGCACGGAGCTTGGACACCCGTGCACAGCTCTGCTCGCCACCAGGTTTCCCTGCACTCAGCCCACCCCCCCTAAATAATCTTGGGGGGCGCACCCCCCAGTTTGCGCACCGCTGCTCTAGATCAATGTGAGTTAACACGGGAATGGTATGATAACCCAAATGAGCACGTAATGGAAATGACCTCTAGTCTCATTGCTGACATCAAAAAAGAAAATAATTGATCCTTTTACGTTGACATGTTTTGTACTCAAAATCTCATTCTTAACTTAATGGCATCTTTATAATGGAAAGGAATGGTAGAAATGGCATAGTGCAGAAAAAGCAGAAAGGGCACACTGTACATACATTTACTTTGAAATATAAAATCTCAAATAATCCTTTATCATAATCAAATTGTAACCAATATTGAATAAAACCTACATACCAATAAACAGTTAGTTTAGGTCCATAATTGTGATCATTTTAATTGTTTAAAATAGCACTTCTCTTTACAAACTAACAGTATAGAGCATGTGGTCGAATTAAGACTTCATACGCTTAATGAACAAATTATGAAATAGACAACTTTTAAATGATATTGCAATAAACACAGAAATATTTTATATTTTACAGTGTTATATTGTCATGTATATGTGAATTATTCCATTGACCACAAAGTGACAAGAGTTGATACCGACCTTGTTCATTTAATCAAAATATACAGTAGATAAGGCATAGCTAATGCCTTTTAATATCTTGTACACATTCTTCTATGTATTGTTGAATCTCTTGATGCAGTGCAATTGTTGCTAACAGAGTAGGTTGTTGAGGCAAAAAAAACAAATTCTATCTTATCTTTCCAACTGTGGTAATTCCAGCAATTCATGGTGTAAAAATATGAAAGCTTTGTTTTGAATTTAACACATGTAAATATAAAGTCAAAATCTGATAAAGGAAGAGAGCTAAAATTAAAATTGCTCACTGTCAAAACTTTACAATTGTAAGAAATGTGTACACCCAATCAGATTTCCCCTGATATAAATATTTGTTTTGCAAGTTGATGAAAGAAGTAAAAATATACATATTTCTTACCTACATTTCCAGTTGTGAGATATGAATTCTGAAAGTCCATCATTCCCATTCCAACAATGTGTATAAAATCTTCAATCACCTGCATCAACTCCACTGAACCTGGGTAAATCTAAAATTAGATATTAGAACATCAATACAATATGCAAATACCTTGTTACAAGAGCAATGGAAAAACTACTATATAATAACTTATGTTTGAAAAATGTAAGATGTTGCTCGAACATCCAGCAATATATCAGTGAGATGGTAACAAATGAGGTTTCTGAACATGTTTACAGAATAAACTGATAAAGAACTGTATAATATCAAAGAATTTTTTTTGTTGGCATATTCTGCTTAATTCCATTGCCAACAAATCTTACATACATATATTTTTGTTTATCAGATATTAAAGGTTATCCTGCCATTCAACTTCTACATAATCTGAAATCTTAATAGTGACTATTAAAGTCAGCTGCAGTATCCCAGCTTTGTGGCAAATTGTGTACTGCCAAACATCCGTTCCATATATAAACCATAATTACTGGTTAGTAACACCGGTAATTAATTTAAAGGGGATGCACTAGCCTCTGCAGCTGCACTTCATAGAAAGTAATCCAATTTCTGATAGGAAATTAACATTTCTACAGAAGAAAAAATATGGATATGGCAAATCCAAAAAAGATCATTATCCGTCAGAGCACTCTTGTATCTTTTAGTACTGTCTATTCAGTACATTGCATAGTGTGTATTGCTAGTTAAGGCCTTTTTTTTGACATGTTGCTTAAATCTTACGTATAATAATTGAATCAGGATCAGCAAAACAACCATTTCAATAGAGCTACACATATTTGTTTGTGCGACAATTGAGTGATGCCTTGGAAGTTGACAACAGCTTGTGCAGTTATTTTACAATGCTTCTTTAACTACCCTGTCACGTATACAGTATAATACCCTGTACCTTAATTATTTGTTTATTCCTAAATGTTACTATTTATTACTTTGATTTGAGGCTGCTGCATTAGAAAACTCTTATCATGATCTTAATAACTCCATTCATTCATTTTTATTGAACCAAGCATCACAGACGCATAATAAAACTTTTCATTAGACACTGCTCCTTTTTTTCAGATGTAATACAAATAATACAATTGACCAAGGTAGCGATTCTCCAGAAGCATTCCTTCAAATAATTGCTTAATCTAGCTGTATGGTGTCAACACAAATGAATTAGATTGTAAGTTCTTCAGGGCAGGGACTCCTTTTCCTAAATGTCACTGTTATGTCTGAAACACTTCTTCCCATTACGGGTTATTTTTATTATTTGTTATAATATTTGTTATTTATATGATTATGTCACATGTATTACTGCTGCAAAGCGCTACAGGTATGTACATTAATGGCGCTATATAAATAAAGATGTACATACATACAGTACATGAATAACCGGCAACAATGTAATCCTTTTTTTATTCTGTGAAATGTTTCAGGAATGTATTTTTTTTAGATGTGTAACTAAACTTCATGCATAATGTATATTTTGAGTTTAGATATCGCCTAAATATTTAAGGAAAGGGCTAAATATAATATGATCAAAGCATATATTATATATGATTATTATAATTTTTTATCTGACTTATTTTCCTTCTATGTTTGAAGATTCAAACTAATATCATTGAAAATGTAAAAGGTTTCTGTTATTAAAAAAATCATAGATGAATCTCTACAAGGAATCCAAGAGGGGGCTGTCAAGCTAAAGTGAAGCCATAGTGTTGTTTTAAAGGCGCAATCCCCCCTGCTCATGCTTTTTTGTTGTTGTTTGCATACCATTAATCTGTTTGATTAAAAAGACAATGGAGAGGTGAGAGCAGGGTAGTCAGTAGAGTATGTTTCAGGACTAGAAAAAACAAGAGGTATATGTAGTGTGAAAAAAGTGTGAGAGATAATGTCCGATCATTTGGAAAGGGAAATAATGAAAATAGAAAATAAACTGTTATGGTTGGTCTCCTTTATAAAAAAATTAACAACTACTCTACATATTGCCGACGGCAGATATCCCGGGGCCCAGGACTAGAGTTTTAACTGGGAGCCCTTCTCCATGTTGGCAGCCTTGTGAGCCCCCTATTTCACACCTCCTTGCTCTCCCCTCCTCTATTCACCCCTCTCCCCATGTATGTCTCTCCCCCCTTCTCACTCTTCCCACACTCTTCCCCCTTCACCCCTCTCTTTCCACACTCCCTCTCTTACAGCCCCTCTCTTCTCTTACACTCTCCCTCCCTACGCTATCACTTAATTACCCCCTCTCACTCAATCCCCCCCCTCTTCACACTCATTCCCAGAATAGAAAAGAAGAAAAGCGCAAATTACCCTGATGAAGTGAGATCACTCGCATAGGGTATACAGATTACCCATGACGGTCCAATTGTCAGGACTTTTATTCAGTGGAGTCTTAGCAATGGTCTATTGACCCACCAATGATCTCAGGATCCTGAGCCAATACGGTAATCAGTCTTTGGATCCAGCATACCTTCAGCTCGTCATTTTAACACACATTATTTTAACCAATTTTGTTGCATAATAAAGATTACATTTTAATTACTACACTTACCACCAGAGGGTGAGCTTGAGTGCTACACTTGGGTTACTTCTCTTTTATTATTGTCTAATTGTCAGGCAAGCAGATCTCTTGGACTTTCTTCCCCTGCACTTGATGGTAAAGTGCACACTTATCCTGGGTGTGGTCTGGGGCCTCTGGTGGGCCTGTCTCCCACGCCAAGCCACCTGCCGGGTCTGCCTCTCTCCCACACCGGGCCTCTCCTCCCAGTGCGTTTTGGAAGATGAGCCCTCCCTGGAATATGCCTCAGGTTCAAGCATGCACCGGTGGGAGAGGCGATGGCGTAGGAGAGAGACCCGGCAGGAGACACAGCGTGAGAGAGGCCAAAGCAGCTGGGGAGAGCTGGGGCCCGGTACAACGAGAAGCCTGAAAACCAGATGCAGTAATTGGGCCTGACCTCTGGCCAGGCCCAACTTCCAGCGCCGGGAGGACCCAAGCAGCCATGGGGCCCAGGACACTTGATCTTACTCTTCTCCCTGTCGGCGGCCATGACTGTACATATGTACACAATTTATTTTGTGAAATGAATTGTGCTGCAAAGAAACATGTTTTCTGTTACAAAAATAGGTTTGGAACTGTGTATAATGTTGGCTAGACAAGGACTCTGATACTAAACACCCTAGCACTCTCAGATATGCTATTCTAAAGGACATCGTTTGTGAATGAGGTTTTGTTATATTTTTTATTGATTTTTTCAATAAACATATTACACTGTGGGTGGCCTTTTTGTTGTGTGCTCTTCTATCTTAAATATTAAGGATGGGTAAGGGATCACACCACCCTCAAGATTGAAAAGTCCCCACTATAGATTTTGTGGGTGATATCCCCTGTAAGCCCAACAATATCCCTGGTGTGTAGTGTCTTTATTTGTTTAATAAAACAATTTAAAATATTAGTCAGTTTGTCTATATTTTTTTTTTAAACCTACTGTAAGATGAATGAAGAATTAGAGGATAAGGAATTTTAATTGCAAATAAAATCTGAGATAAAGGTTTGTTGGTCGATATACAGTATTATACATTCAAGTTCATTAATGTACACACATGCACCTAACTACAGGAATTGTTACCTGTAGGTTTTGTTCTTTTGTATGATGTTCATAAGGCTTCTATAATAGAACAGAAAAGGAATGCATCATTTAAGTTAAACTAGATAATTGCATTGGTCTTACCTGTTGTGCATCTTCCCACTTATCTTTGTTTTCTTCATCTAGGAGATTACTAACTATTTGAAAGAAGTTCTGAAGAAAAGAACAAAACATCTGTTTTACAGTATGAAGTATAATTTAAGTTGTACTTACAAAAAAAAAACAAAATCACTAAAAGTAACAACGTACCAAGTTAAAATGTATATTCAATATTTGAGTACAATTCCAATGCTTTCAGGAAAACAGGGTCACTGGCAGGGGTATAGCTAGTACTGCTGACTTGGCCCTGGGGAGTAGGGAACCCAGACCTGACACAGCATGAGCCGAAGGAACTCCTTAGTTCCCCCATCCTTTACCCTTTACATTCTATACAGTAGGTACTAACTAACCAGAAAGAGGAAGGGAAAATGGAGACAATAAAATTTCACTTCTGCATATGTCCCTTTTTTCCTTCATCCTCCTTCTTTCCATACCCTCTTTCTCCCACGCTTACTGATCACCTTCTACTCATCTCTACTCTTGTTTTAAGCTTTTTCCCCACTTTCTTACTCGCCCTCTCTAAATGTTTACTTCTCATACACTTTCACCTCTTTACCGAGCCTTTCAACTCATCTATCCTTTTATGCACCTCCTAAATTCCTCTCTCTACCATACTATGTCCTATTCCCCTCCACTTTTTTTTCTCCCTGTCTTTTATAAAACCTCATCTTTCCTTATTCACCTTTTCTTTGTCCCATTCACTCACTACCTGTTCTTTTCAGCCTGGGGCTGTTATAAGCTTTATTTTACATACAGAGGAGACATTCAGACAATCCTACACACTAATTAGCAGGATTTCAAGCACAATTTTGTTATAATGATTAAGGCACATGTTTTAGCAAGTGCAATCAAACACTGTTTTGTTTATCTAGACCCCAGTGTTTCAAAAAATGTGTAACAAATGCCCACCGACAAACACACAACCATATTACACAAGTACATCTACACAATATTGGGAATTTCCATTGTGGAACACCATACCTCATCAGTAATTGGAAACTTTTCTTTTTCCAAGTTACATTATCCAAGTTACCATTTTGGTATCAATCAAAAAATAGAAAATGTAATGCGTGTCATGTCCCATTTTATGAAGAAAAAATATTATAAGTCGCACACAGCTGCATAAAAAAAGCAAAGCAAGAATTGTATATGTTTCACTGAAGAATAATGGTGTAAGAGTTTGAATACACGTCATAAACCATGTCTGCATTGATGTACAGGTAGCAGTTAATCAAATCATCACCAGAATAGTTATTGGATAAAACATATTTCTAAATTTTGTACGGTTATATGTACAGTACGTGCAAAAAAGCTTTGGAGATCACACAATGTAATAATATTATTATGTTCACATTTTTCCGCAGAGGCAGCTCAAGGCAAAGACATACAGTATAAGGGGGCTGTGTTTGCATTCGCACTGCAAATTTTCCCTACTGAATGCAAGCAGTGAGGCAGAGGAGTTGGTCACCCCACCCCCCCCACCTCCCCACCCTCAGCAGCATCGCCCAGCCCTTCTTTCCACCGTAACACTAAATAAATCCCTGAATATTCACTCTTGCGGATAAATGCTGTATTCGCAGCAAAATCGAATGTTGGTGAATAATTTGCCTATCTCTATTAATTACTTGCCGTCTAAGGAACTTGGAGAAATGGATGCCAGAGTGTCCGTGTAAATGTCTAAGGGGTTGATACGCAAAGCTCGATTTAATCTGGCCTACTAACATGCCATTACCTAATTAGGTATGTACCCTCCCTGCCCGGCGTCCGAAGGAGGTTACATCGGTGTAGTGGTGTATTAGACATCTGCATTGAATTACCTTGTCTCAGGGGGTTGCCTGTGGTTGGTTGGGAAATGGAAAAGATGGGCACCAGGAGTTTTATAGTACAACGTAAATCTATATTTTTGTTCCCATGCTTAGGAAAATTGCAGTCACAGGTACACACACTAGCAGTTTTACTGCAGGAGAAGAAGACATAGTCATGTCCCAAAGTACATCTTGGCTGTAATACAATCTATTGTCTATGGTGTCTGTACGCTACAAAATTTATGTTTCCTGTACGTCCATAAACTTCCCTGCTTCCCACCATGCCTCAACCCATCCAGCAAAAAACTTCCCTGCTTCCCACCATGCCTCAACCCTTCCAGCTCGGCAGCTGATTACATGAGTGAGGTTCAAGTGGGACACAGCCCGAAAAACCATTGTATTGCCAGGGTAAAGTTTAAAGTTCCTCTGCTTTATCCTTATTAGAACCTGCACATGGCACACAGCCAGGCGCTACAGCAGCGACTGGTGACGATTCAAGTTTTATTACAAAGGTGGGGCTGCTTCATTTAATTGAGTCAACCCCCTTACTGTAGGCCTGCTTCTCACACTCCTCATCTCAATGGAGCACTCCAAAACAGAACGATCCTCGGACTCTCACCACAGGTCAACACTTCCTCCTCTGAGGCCTCTTCGATCTCTGGAGCAAGCTAAGCTGAATCCTCAATGATTTCATCATCCTTCATCCTTCAGACTAGGTTCCACAACAGAGGACAAAGAAAGCACCCGGAGCGGCAGCAAAAGACAGCAGTGATTGGCAATAAGAACCCAAAGGTCAAAATATTTGCTTTATTCGTGTAGGCAAACCAGACAGGCAATGTCCATAGTCTTCCTCCTATGCGTTTCACGCCACAAGGGCGCTTTGTCATGGACAATGCTTGACAAAGCCCCCTTGCGGCATGAAACGCATAGGCGGGAGACTATGGACATTGACTGTATAGTTTGCCCGCACGAATAAAGCCAATTTTCTGACCTTTGGGTTCTCATTGCCAATCACCGCCGTCTTTTGCTGCAGCTCCGGATGCTTTCTTTATCCTCTGCAGTGAATCTACTGAGATCCAGGATGAGCGCTATTGAGGGAGTGTGGGAGTTCTTACCACTGCTGCAGATGCTGCTCACATGCAGCCACCAAGACCGACAGGACAGACACAGCAGTCACGATGTATCCACCTGAAGCAGCATTACAGGATCAGGGTGACCAGCCACAGAGATAAGAAGCTATCTTTCCATGCTTCTGGGTCCCCATCCTTATGCTAGGCGGCACTCCACACTGTTATCTCTCTCACTTACGGCAAAAAATACACACGGATAAGACTGTGTGTCAGCACTACCCCAGAGCGCAAGGCGGCATCACATTCACTATACAGTAGGTTTCACAACATCCAGCATATCCAGACTATGCCACTGTAGCGTCCTCCCCAGATGCTCTGCATGGCCCCAGCCTTTTCTTCCATCACCTGAGCAATAACACCTGTCTCTACCACAGTCCCAGAGGAGGAAAAGGCTGCCCTGGGGTAGAGATGGCCATCTACTCTGCTGCCCCCATGAAGATAGTAGAACTTGGTCCATAACTCGATTATCCTGTTTTTCTTCTCACGTGCTTGGGTGGGGTCTTGATCCTTCCCGCTATGCTACACATGGTGGGAGGTCTCAAGTCCTTGTTCCCTACATTAACAAATTAATTTTGTCGCTTCTGTTATGGACAGTCATTGGAGTAGCTAATCGGTACAGTTACATATCCGTGCCATTTCTGCACAGACTTTGCAATTAAATGCATCCCAGCATGCTTCCAAGATTTTTTCCGGCTGGAACTTTAAGCCCCGTTCACTTGGTGGGAAACTCAGTCTTTTAGATATCAGGCAACAGTTTCCAGTAGTGGGTAATTTTTTTGGTCCACCACCCTGCAGTCACTCAATGTTCCTCATAGCAGGGCACACAGCATAAAAGTTCACAAATCCCTGTGTCCAAAAATCCATTATTACTTTGCTGGGTTGCTCACAGCACTGCGTATTACACACTGGTTGCTCACAGTCCATGCATCACTTTCTTTACTGTACTTAAGACAATGTAATTTTGCAAATGTCTGAACCAGAACATTATTACACATCAATTTTGACCTCTTTTGACTACCATATTGCTAACGGAATATCTTCACAGCGTCCTATTTTTCAAAGGAGCACCATTTTAACTACACAGTTCATCCATGCCGCTACTAGCCGCCATTTTGACCAAAATCATTTCTTATGTTGCAGTCCCACACCTTTCTGGGAGGTGTGACATTTTGTTTAGGTAGGAATCCGGGAAGCCACCCTTTTTCCATCCACCCTTTTAACTTCCACTTTGACAAAAATTCACCCTGACTTACTGTCCATATAAAACAAACGCTTCACTCCAAAAATGAGCAAAATACAAATAAACATTCTCTCTTACAGTATACTTGCCCAGCCCCACGTTAGGCACCAAATGTACCCTCTCTGCCCGACTTCCTTGGGAGGTTACATCGGTGTAGTGGTATATTAGACATCCACATTGATTTACCTTGTCTCGGGGAGTTGTCTGTGATTGGCTGGGCGATGGAAAAGATTGGTGCCAGGCGTTTTATAGTGAAATATAAATCTTTATATATGTTCCAATGCTTAGGAACACTGCAGTCACAGGTACAGGTAGATTTGAATAGTTGTACTTCATTTCATCCATTCTCCTATCACTCTTAATATAGGTCTTCCCGGAGTGCCCACCCTTAACATTCATCAGAGGTGCATTTACTTTTACGTTACTGATGATAATCTGGTAGATCTGGCCCCCTTCTTATTAATATTCTTATTGCCAATTTTACTGTGAGCCCATGCTGAGATCCTGGCCTGTTCTGTGCAACATTACGGTTGCTTTCCAACGCGTGAATTGAACTGCCATATCCTCAGGGGGTACTGAATATGGGGTGGGGATCCTCAGATAGGGATGATCCCCACATATCCTGGGGGCACTTTTGCTTGACTCACTGCAGCATGTCTTCATTCTTGTTACTGGGACATGCTCTTTTCTATTTTCGCCATACTATTGGATTCTATCTGAAGGGGCACTGACAGTCTCAAACACTATAAAAGAGGGGGCTATTCTATACTATACTTTGGGGAATATCTTCCCTACATCTACTCTCTGAAGCTTCTCTCTTTCTTCCATGCTGGAACACTCTCCCCAGAATCCTCTGCTCCTATCCTTTATACCTTCAGTGACACAGCACTCCTGTGTCACCACTTGGTGGAGCTTAACACATCTCTCACTTTTAACTCCTAATTTACTTTATTATCCAACACCAGGAAGCTGGGGTGGGTTTACAGATAAAAGACTTTAGTTTTACTCCATTTAACAGGTATTCTCAAACCTAATGATATGCAAAAACAACAGCCAATCACAAAACCAGCATCGTTACATTAACTGTACAAACGGGGATTATCGTTGCACTGAGATGCATTAAACAATACTGTATACTGCACATCTGCATTGGGAAAAACAATAACGTGCGTCCAATTAATGCACACGCGTAAGTGATGTGTTCCGCATGTGCATTACCTAACATAACGTCAATGAGCATGTTGCAATTTCAAATAAATACACATTACAAACTCAATAACTAAGCCATAGAAGCTAAACAACTGAACTATTGACACGTCTGGTCAGGCATTCACCTCTGCTGCTGGAACCAATGCTCCTGCTTAAGATGCTGCAAGAATTTGCAGCTTGAAATTTACAGAAGAGGAGCTGGATAATTGTAATAAATGGTCCGGTGGATAATCACTCTAAATAATTAGAGGCTTTTTGCTATTGCACCAGTACCACAAATAAACTGTGGATTTGGGGTATCCTAGCCTGGAATAATGCCCTAGGGACTAAGGTCCACAGCTAGATATGCAGAAGAAGCACTGGGCAGACAGTAACTGCAAGCTGTCTGACCATGCTGCCCACACAAGGAATACAGGAGGGGGACTACCCTCTGCATCACAGAGATCTGGTAATTGAAAATCCAGTACATACAGTCATGTGAAAAAGAAAGTACACCATCTTTGAATTCTATGGTTTTACATATCAGGACATAATAACAATCATCTGTTCCTTAGCAGGTCTTAAAATTAGGTAATTACAACCTCAGATGAACAACAACACATGACATATTATACTGTGTCATGATTTATTTAACAAAAATAAAGCCAAAATGGAGAAGCCATGTGTGAAAAACTAAGTATACCTTATGATTCAATAGCTTGTAGAACCACCTATAGCAGCATTAACTTGAAGTAATCATTTTCTGTATGACTTTATCAGTCTCTCACATCGTTGTGGAGGAATTTTGGCCCACTCTTCTTTACAACGTTGCTTCAGTTCATTGAGGTTTTTGGGCATTTGTTTATGCACAGCTCTCTTAAGGTCCCACCATAGCATTTCAATCGGGTTGAGGTCTGGACTTTGACTGGTCCATTGCAACACCTTGATTCTTTTCTTTTTCAGCCATTCTGTTGTAGATTTGCTGGTGTGCTTGGGATCATTGTCCTGTTGCATGATCCAATTTCGGCCAAGCTTTAGCTGTCGGACAGATGGCCTCACATTTAACTCTAGAATACTTTGGTATACAGAGGAGTTCATGGTCGACTCAATGACTGCAATGTTTCCCAGGTCCTGGGGCTGCAAAACAAGCCCAAATCATCACCCCTCCACTACCGTGCTTGACAGTTGGCATGAGGTGTTTGTGCTGATATGCTGTGTTTGGTTTTCGCCAAACGTGGTGCTGTGCATTATGGACAAACATCTCCACGTTGGTCTCGTCTGTCCAAAAGGACATTGTTCCAGAAGTCTTGTGGTTTGTTCAGATGCAACTTTGCAAACCTAAGAGGTGCTGCCATGTTCTTTTTAGAGAGAAGAGGCCTTCTCTTGGCAACCCTTCCAAACAAACCATACTTGTTCAGTCTTTTTCTAACTGTACTGTCATGAACTTTAACATTTAACATGCTAACTGAGGCCTGTAAAGTCTGAGATGTAACTCTTGGGTATTTTGCAATTTCTCTGAGCATTGCACGATCTGACCTTGGGGTGAATTTGCTGGGATATTAACTCCTGGGAAGATTGGCAACTGTCTTAAATGTTTTCTACTTTTGAATAATCTTTCCCACTGTAGAATGATGGACTTTAAATTGTTTGGAAATTGCCTTTTAACCCTTCCCAGATTGATGGGCAGCAACAATTGCTTCTCTAAGATCATTGCTGATGTCTTTCCTCCTTGGCATTGTGTTAACACACACCTGAATGCTCCAGACCAGCAAACTGCTAAAACTTCGGCTTTTGTAGAGGTGGTCACACTTGCTGATGATCAATTAATCAAGGGCATTTGATTAGCAGCAAATGTCTGCTACTTAGCATCTAAATTCCTATGGAAGCAGTAAGGGTGTACTTAGTTTTTCACACATAGCTTCTCCATTATGTCTTTATTTTTGTTAAATAAATCATGACACAGTGTAATATGTCATGTGTTGTTGTTCATCAGAGGTTGAATTTACGTAATTTTTAGACATGCTGACAAACAGATGATTGTTATTATGTCCTGATATGTAAAACCATGGAATTCAAAGAGGGTGTACTTTCTTTTTCACATGACTGTATACTATACACTATATATTAGTTTTTGGTATACGTCACTTTATACAGAACCTTGAACATCAGAACAAAGATTACTTTCTTAATTAATGTGACAGTGGTGCTACCCACTAGCTGGTTTAGCTGACAGGCTAGAGCTGGTGCATTGAATAACATAGATTGTGGGTTTTGATCCTGTTGGGCCTGACACCAGTATCCCCTTCTTCATAATATGCTTTAGATTTGTCACTATAGTTTTATGCTAATCCTTGTGTGGAGTGTGAGACATTTAAATATAATTTGCATATCTCCCAGGTAGCTACGGTGTGCTCCCTTTTGAGTACAGGTGTCTTTCCATAGGTTTGGAGGGAGGTTTGAGGGGATATATATATAGCACTTTGCACTATAGTAAAGTAGGTCTCCCTCACTCATATATATTTGATTTAAGATCATATCTGATGGGCAATTTTACAAAATCTGGATGGAACGGATTGTATGGTGGATTAGGATGTAATGTATCTATTAAACTCTTTAGTGCCCAATCTGCCTTCAAATTTCCATAATCAGATTTTAGTGAAAATCTGTGGATTGGATTTTGATAGTATCACATCTGTACAAATGGACTTTAGTATATTGATTTTAATGAAATGATAACGCTGCTGACATTTCTAGCACACAACTTAACTTTAGTGCTTGTTTGTTAATCTATACATGGAATAGTATACAAATAGGGAATATCACATTCATTTTCCAGGGGCACACTGTCATCTGCAGTTTATAGCAGTATAATCTTTTGCTATATCTTGTATATCAATTACCATTCCTTGACACTCCTCTAAACTATTTTGTTACGTACAACATAGTGAAACATGTCAAAGAGCAGCAGAACACCTGTTGCAAGGTAATGCAGCTGCTGTAAAAAAAACTCTCTTAGCAACTGCTGAAAAATAAGCATCAGCACAACATTCAATTGAGTACATAGAGAACTATTCAACCAAAATCAAAACATGTAAAGCAAGGTTTATTTCAGCCAAATACTGTACAGAGTATAAACTAGAAACTTTATTAAATGATTTATGGAAAACATACTATTATTATGTTTATTTTAGACAGAACTCTGGGAGATTAGGCAAAGCATTTTTTTTAAATTTGATTCACTGATAAATTATTATATTTGTTGGTATTGTCATAAATTTGAGGTTCCCTCATTAAAAGTATATTGCTGTTTAGAAATATAACATACTGCATTTTCTTCCACTACAAAAATCACATTTGCTAGTGTAGCCCCCTGTAAACAGCACAGGCTATACCTATCTTCCTTCTGTGGTAAGTCCTGTTAAGATCAGGCACCAGTAATCATTATGGGTTTTCCCCCTTCATAGCCCTATCCTGAGTGGTAGATGCAGGCCTGGACTCTGCTGCAGGCGTGAGCAAGAGGGGAGGTTCTGCTGACATCACGAGGGGCGGGGCTAGCTCTATATTTAGCAGCCAACTCCTGTGAGTAGAGTTAGTGTTGATAGTGATATCGAGAGTCTGGAGTTGCCGGTTAGTTATGCCGGAAGTATGCAGTTCAAGTAGTATGCCGTGAGTCGAAGAATCCTGCGGATCGGTCCGAGGAGTTGGAGGAGACCGCGGTCTCCCCTGCGCAGAGTGCAGGAGCAGAGAGAGAGAGAGGAGTGGAAAGATTCAGCTTCCTTTAGTATAGCTGATAGAATTATAGACTTGGTGGACCAATGCCCTCACCCCACTGCCCGGGGTGATGGGGAGAATCCAAGACCCACTGCGAGGCTAACCTCGGGGGTGGGCCACGGGGTATTGAAGCCCTAACCCAGACAATCCTGTCGGAGGAGAGACTTGGAGGGAAGGAGAGGAGGAATTATCTATGTGGAAGGAGAGTGGCGTAATAACAAGTCTTGCTGTTGTTGTTGCGGCTACTGGAAGCCACTACCGTTAGGAGATTGCTGATCTGTCAATAAAAGAGACTATCCGTTATTACCAAAGCCTATCTGTGTGAATTGGAAGGTATTACCCTGGGACCCAAGGGGTTCTTCTATACAGGTCCTGTCCCATATTCCTGGGAGTATAGAAGATGGAGGCGCTGCACCACTAAGAGATCATGGAGGCTACCACCCCAGAAGCCCGGTCCTGGCTCCCCCACAACATCGCAGGAAGCTCAGGCCCTCCTGTTCCTCACAGGTACGCACCACACCGCATGTAATCTGCCCTCATGCACGCTAGACACCACCATAGAGTCTGGGGGAAGCGGGGAAGCAGGGTTACACTATTTTAACAAGATCCTTTCGCCTGGACTCACTAACCTCCAATACACAATTCTATGTTAAATTTCATTGACTTGAATGGCAGGATCGAGTTGCATTGGTTAGTGAATGACACCCTTTGCTGTAATGTTAAAAGTGCTCCTTTGTTACACTAGATCATAGCTAAACTAATCAAATCAGAATAAGACTAATATGGTATAATGACTGAAATAAAGATAACACGTTCCAAATTACATGTTCCTTATATAAATCTATATATCTATATATATATGTATGTATATATATATAATTATTTTTTAAATATATATATATATAATATATATGTATATATATATATATATATATATATATATATATATATATATAAATAAAACATTACATATACTGTATATATAACATTCTAAAACATTGGCAGACAACAAATACATCCCAATATTCTTAATTCAGACATGATTGCTTTAAATCTTACCTGTACTCCATCCGATGCAGGGATATAGCTCGCTCTTTTGAAAGTGTCTGTGACATTTCTGAGGATTTCCACTGAGATCAGTAGATCCCCTGCATAAAAATGCTTCCTCTGAGTTAAATCAAGTAGTGTTTTGGTCACCTGAGACATGCCCTCCCCTGCCAGCATTCGTTGTCCCTTGGCAAGATGCTCTTTAATCTGTGTTCATCAAACAAATGACAAATATCAGAAACCAAAACACAAGATTCTAAAATGAAGAAAATCTAGTTGTACAAATCTGTTTATAACAGGACTTTTAATTAATAAGAAAACGTTGGAACAGGAACATAACATTTATTTCCTTATTTGAGAAAACATAAAAATGTTGATCACAATGGGTCAAAGTTGCCTACATCTGTACTTTGTCTGTAATGCAGTATTTATTTGTATAGTATTTAGTGCAGATAATTGCATTTTTTCTGCACTAAGTACTGTGCTTTTAATATATTTGTGAAACTATTTAATAGCCACATTTTATGTCCTAATTATGGTGAAGGTGTTTTCAAGGATGTAAATACAAAGTAAAATACATCAAATGAATGTTTATATTCAAATTAATGTTTATATTAGTTAAGGATAATAAAGCAGAGCATCAAGGCAGCAGTACAAATGTTGGTAACATTGTCCTTAAAATGAACACGCGGCATTAGATGGCAATAGATGGCTATTCACTTCTAAAGATCTTATTGATGGACCCTCTTTCTGTGCTTTCTAGAAAAGTTCTTGTTTTAATCGGTATCAGACAGATGTAGGTACTGTAGGTGCTCAGGGCACGCTGCTTTCAGGGGCCCACACTTAAGCTCAGATGCCTCTGACTTACAAGAAAACCATTTTCTTTAGAGGAAAAAGGGTCAATCAGAGAAGGAGAGAAAGAGGACATAGGAAGATAGAACCAAGCACAGGAGGTAGGAGGTGGGACAGAAATCAGAGGAGGAGCAGGGAGGGACTGAGCGTAGAAGCAAAGTGAGAGACAGACTAGAAACATTGAGAGGGGGAAACTGGGACATGAGGTGTAGAGGGATGGAGTGAGAGAGAAAAGAGGGCACTGAGGGAGGGGAGCACAGAGGTAGATAAATACATGGGGGGCACAGAGGGAGTGATAGACATGGGTCCAGGAGGAAGAGAGAGACAAAAATAACACAAATAATTTTGTTTGTGCGTATGCATATATACAATGGTCTTTCTGTAGGTAAAAGGTGTTTGAATTGTAAGCAAATAAAAATTTATTTCTATCTAAATTATAATAAATAATTCATAAAGAAATGATTGGAAAAACCTTTATCTATTCCTATTCCAAATAATTTTATAATCACGATAGGGAGTTTCTTGTTAATCCTTAAAAAAGGTACCAAAATCCACTACATTTGATATGTATGTGCTTGGATGTAAGTATGTATATAATATTCACACACACATATATTGTGTGTGTAAAATACCCCCGCAGGCCGCCAACATCTTCATTGTGGCCGCGCATGCGCAGTACAGTCACGCATGCACAGTACAGGTTCTTGGCTGCGTTGGCCATCTTGGTGCACCTTGGCTTGCGCAGAGAGGTACAAATAGGTGGCCATTACACTCATGGGCTCCGCGGGACTACAACACCCAGCAGCCACTAGGGCTGCTAGATCACATGGCGTGAAAAAGCTAATCGGGCAGCAGCAATCCCCTGCGGCCATTATAGATACATTTGTCGCGCTGCGAGCCACACCAGTTGGAGCTGGGACATCAGAGGGTAAGAGTGTAAGTGCAGGGCATCAGTAGGCCCCTGCACTAGGCCAGAGACCACCT
This sequence comes from Ascaphus truei, assembly GCF_040206685.1. NCBI lineage: Eukaryota > Metazoa > Chordata > Amphibia > Anura > Ascaphidae > Ascaphus > Ascaphus truei. The sequence goes on from NC_134486.1 coordinate 331,725,021, forward strand.
GTTAGGCCCCAGCTAGGCCCCAACTCCCACATAGTTTTTGGCTGCTATAGGGACAGGCCCTTAGATAGGGATACTGCCCTGGTTAGCATCAGTAGTGTCAGGGACACAGCAGAATGCCGCGCAGCAGTTGAAGCCTATGGTCTGGGACTAGACCACCACCGCGAGGCAGAGACTATCTTCATGGTGGGACACTCCAACCGGATAACATCCCACCTGGAGGCGGACGCTATCATGGACAATGTTGCTGGATCAGCGGATCCCTTATCTCCAGTTGGCGCTAGAGGGTGGTGGAGCACCCGGCAGGTATATGACCATTCTACAAGTGCACCAACAGTAACATGCAGGTGTGGGCAGCGATGTCACACACACTTTGGGTGGGTTGACTCTGTAGAAACCAGGGTGGATGAGTGCCATGGGGCACCTCAGTACTTTGGGGTAAAAAAAAACAGGGTGTGGACACAGTGTTGGGGGCACAGTGTGGGGATTATGGCCCTGCGAGGCCTGAGTGGTTCTGTATTATCGTTATTACTATTATGCATTCAGTAAACTTGTTATACTATACCAGTGTGTATTACCTATATGTAGTGTCTTGCACGGGGTTATCTAACACTGTTAGGATCCTGCACAGGTGGAGGCGCTGTCACCCCAGGCTCCCAGCCACAGCGTTTCAGGCCTCCTCTGAGCCACCGGTAACACACCACACACACAGTAGCTGCCAAATCTCCCAGGGGTGGGGGAAAGTGTGATATATATAGACAGACTAGAAACATTGAGAGGGGGAAACTGGGACATGAGGTGTAGAGGGATGGAGTGAGAGAGAAAAGAGGGCACTGAGGGAGGGGAGCACAGAGATAGATAAATACATGGGGGGCACAGAGGTTCTGTATTATCGTTATTACTATTATGCATTCAGTAAACTTGTTATACTATACCAGTGTGTATTACCTATATGTAGTGTCCTGCACGGGGTTATCTAACACTGTTAGGATCCTGCACAGGTGGAGGCGCTGTCACCCCAGGCTCCCAGCCGCAGAGTTTCAAGCCTCCTGTGAGCCACCGGTAACGCACCACACACACAGTAGCCGCCAAATCTCCCAGGGGTGGGGGAAAGTGTGATATATATATGCTGATAATAATAAATGGATATCGCACAGGTCCGTCCTCTCCCCTGTGTTCCCTGCTCCTCCATATACTTCCTGCTCACCTGTTCTCCTGGCTCCTCGTGTGCTTACTCCTTGTTCTCCCTGCTCCCCTCCTGTGTTCACTGTTTACCCCTTTCCTCTTCTGTGCTATCTTCTGCACTCCTTTCTTTCTCCCTGTGCTCCCTCCTGTACTCCCCATCTGCTCCCTGCTCTACCATACTTACAACTCTCCCCTGTGCTCCCTGCTCCATCTTGTGTACTATTCCTGTGCTTAGGGTGACCAGATGTCCCGGTTTAACTGGGACAGTCCCGGATTTTAGTCCTCTGTCACGATGTTCTGGGGTGCTATCCTGGTTTTCTATCCCGCTGGCCACCCATGTGCAACTGGCACTTGCTGACTGCTCATGTGCGATTTGCACTTGCCGGCTTCTCGTACACATGAAATCGGCGTTTGCCAGTCGCTCATGGGCTTGCTCGACCAGCAAGCTCCAATTATTCATGCACATGTGCACCGGTAAGCTCTGATCACACATGTGGCTCTTTGTGCATGCGTAGTTGGTGAATGCCGACTGCGCATGCGCAACATTTGTCCCGTTGTTTTCTGTGACACAGATGGTCCTACTTGTGCTCCGCCCTCCTCCCCCTGTGTTCTATGTGTAAAGCTGATAATAATCCATGGGAAAGGTGGGCCCCACATGGGATATTGAACGTGCATGCTGCATTCCTCCACTCATTCCTCGGAACGCCTCTGGAGGAAATCTCACACTCTCGCAGACTTCCTTCACTACAAATTTATGCTGTCCTGTTTCAACTCTGCCCTCTTTCAGACTAAACAAACCTACTTTTCTTCACTAATCAACACACACAAGTCTAACCCTCGCAAACTCTTCTCTGTCTTTGACTCTCTACTCAGAGCACCCTCGGCTGCCTACTCTTCTTCCATCTAATCTGCTGCCATCTCACCTCAGGACTTTGCTGACTATTTTAAGGAAAAGGTGGAAAGTAACCGCACGTCAGAACATCCCCTCTGCTTCCTCGTCCCATCCCACACCCCTTACTAACTCTCCTCCTGCCTTACTTGACTCTTTTTCCGCTGTCTCGGAGGAGTATTTGTCACTGCTGATTTCCTCTTCTCCTTCTACCACCTGCCCTCTTGACCCCATTCCCTCCTATATCCTAAAACCTCTTGTTCCTACTATAATCCCTACCTACGCTCACATACATTTTTAACTCTTCCCTCTATTCTGGTATCTTTCCCTCCTCCTTCAAACATTCAACAGTTATACCATTACTCAAAAACAGGAAGCGTGACCCTACCTGTCTTTCTAACTATTGACCTGTCTCCCTCCTGCCTTTTGCCTCCAAACTCCTTGAACGTCTTTTATTCTCTCGTTTGCTCCATTTTCTCAACACCTATTCTCTCCTAGACCCTCTACAATCTGTCTTCCCCGCACTGCTCACTCCACTGAAACAGGCCTCACTAAAATAACTAATGGCCTCCATGCTGCCAAAGACAGAGGTCATTACACCCTGCTCATACTACTTGACCTCTCTGCAGCATTTAACACTGTGGACAACCCTCTTCTCCTCCACATAGAGAGAAGGGATGGGGGAGAGAGAAGGGATTGGGGAAGAGAGAGAATCAATTGGTGGGAAAGAAAGGATGGGGAGATAGGGAAGGGATTAGGGAGAGAGGCAGAAAATGGATTGGGGAGAGAGAGAAGGGGTGTAGAGAGAGAAAGAAGGGATTAGGGGAGATAGAGAAGGGATGAGGGGGGAGAGAGAATGGATGAGGGGAGAGAGAGAAGGGATGGGGGAGAGAGAGTAGGGATGGGGGAGAGAGAGAAGGGAAGGGGGAGATAGAAGGGATGGGGAGAGAGAGATGGGATATGGGAAGAGAGAAAATAAATTGGGTGAGAGAAGGGATGGAGGAGAGAGAGAAGGGATGGGGAGAGAGCGGATGGTGGGGGAGAGAGAGGGGATTGGGGGGAGAGAAAAGAGACGGGGAGATAAAAATAAAAGGGATTGTGGAGAGAAAGAGAAGGGATTGGGGAGAGAGAGAAGGGATGGGGAGAGAAAGAAAAGGGATTGGAGAGAGTGCAGGGATTGAGATAGAGAGAGAAGGATTGAAGTAGAGAGAGAAGGGATTGAGGGAGAGAGAATGGAGGCGATAGAGAAAGACCAATGGAGGTGATTGGGGAAAGAGAGAAGAGATTGAGGGGAGAGAAGGGATTTGGGTTCGAGAGAGGAGCGATTTGGGGAGAGAGAGAAGGGATGGTGGAAGAGAGAAAAGTGATGGGGGACAGAGCAAATGAATGGGGGGTTAGAAAAGGGATGGGGCAGAGAGAGAGAAGGATTGGGAGAGTAAAAAAGAAGGGATTGTAGAGAGAAAGAGAAGAGATTGAGGGGGGAGGGAGAAGGGATTGTGGGGGGTGGGAGAGAGGGATGGGGGAGAGAGAGAGGGGATGGCGGAGAGAGAGAAGAGATTGAAGGAGAGATAGAAGGGATGGGGAGATAGAGAAGAGATGAGGGGAGAGAGAAGGGATGAGGAGAGAAAAAAAAGGGACAGGGGGAGAGAGAAGGGATTAGGGGGAGAGAGAAGATATTCGGGGGAGAGAGAAAAGTGATTTGGGGAGAGAGAAAGGATAGGGGAGAGAGAAGAGATGTGGATGAAAGTGAAGGGATGGGGAGAGGGAGAAGGGATAGGGAGAGAGTGAATTTATTGAGGTAGAGAGCGAAATGATTGAGGGAGAGAGATGGGAGGTTATAGAGAAAAAAGGGATTGTTGAGAGAGGGAGGGGATTTGGACGAGAGAGAACGGATTATGGCGAGATAAGGGGAGAAAGAGAAGGGATGGGGAGAGAGAGAGATTGGGGAAGAGAGAGAAGTGATTTGGAGAGAGAGAGAAGGGATGTGGAAGAGAGAAAAGGGATGGGGAGTGAGCGAACAGATGGGGGTGAGAAAAGGGATTGGGAGAGAGAGAAGGGATTGGGAGAGTGAAAAATAAGTCATTGTTGAGAGAAAGAGAAGGAATTGGGGGGGTAGAGAAAGTCCCATGGGACGAAACGTGTTGGTGCGTTTGTCTTTTTCACCCTACTGTGAGCTCATACAATAAATACCCTTCAGTTTTATTCTGGAGTTGCCTGTGAGTTATTTTTTCATTCAGGACTCCTTCTGGTTGCTGTGCTCCTTTGCTCCACCCACTACCACTTGTTTCTACTCATCAGGATTGTTGCAGTGGAACACTATCTACTACTGGACTACAGGATACCCCTAAGGGCAGGTAATGGGCAGTAGCCCTTATATTGGTACCTTTGACCCTAACAGTGGGGAGGTTTATGTATAAAGAGGGGTTTGTGCATTTCTGATCATATGTGCGGTAGTCAAGTAGACTGACCGCTAGGTCGGTATTTGCCCCCCCATATACACACAAATGGACTTTTATACCCTATGGATGAATTACAGTGTTCCTATTTTTGATCTTTCAATGACTGTGATGATATATAAACTGTGCACACTGATATTGAGCACCATTTTCTACACAAATCTATATTGGGGGGGGAGAAAAGGGATTGAGGGAGCGAGAGAGAAGAGATTAAGGGAGAGAGAGAGAAGGTATAGGAGAGTGACAAGGGAGGGGGATATAGATAGAAGTGAGAGGGATCTAGAGGAAGGATTGGAAAGGCAGAGGATTGGGGGAAGAGAAGGAAGGGATTGGGGAGAGAAAGAGAGGAGATTTGGGAGAGAGCCATGGCATGAGGGAGAGAGCAGGGAGGGATTGGGGAGAGAGAAATGGGATGTAATTTCTCCTCAGAAGGACTTGGAGAGACTGGAAATATGGGCAGGTTAATGGCAGATGAGGTTTCATACAGATAAATGCAAGGTTATGCATTTGGGACACAAGAATAAAAAGGCAACATACAAATTAAATGGGGATAAATTGGGGGAATCCTTGATGGAGAAGGATTTAGGAGTGCTTATAGACAGCAGGCTTAGCAATAGTGCCCAAAGTCATGCAGCAGCTGCAAAGGCAAACAAGATATTATCTTGCATTAAACGGGCAATGGATGGAAGGGAAGTAAACATAATTATGCCCCTTTACAAAGCATTAGTAAGACCACACCTTGAATAGGCGTACAATTTCGGGCACCAATCCTAAGAAAATACATTATGGATCTAGAGAGAGTACAGAGAAGAGACACCAAATTAATAAAGGGGATGGACAATCTAACATGAGGAGAGGCTAGCTAAATTAGATTTATTTACATTAGAAAAGAGGCGTCTAAGAGGGGATATGATAACTATATACAATATATTTGGGGACAAAACAAGGAGCTTTCAAAAGAACTATTCATCCCACGGGCAGTACAAAGGAATCAGGGCCATCCATTAAGGTTGGAGGAAAGGAGATTTCACCAGCAACAAAGGAAAGGGTTATTTACAGTAAGGGCAGTTAAAATGGGGAATTCATTATCCATAGGGACTGTGATGGCAGATACAATAGATTTGTTAAAAAAAAGTTGGACATCTTTTTAGAAAGGAAAGATATACAGGGATATACCAAATAAGTATACATGGGAAGGATGTTGATCCAGGGATTAATCCGATTGCCAATTCGTGGAGTCAGGAAGGAATTTATTTTTCTCCTTATGAGATATCATTGGATGATATGTCACTGCGTTTTTTTTGTTTGCCTTCCTCTGGATCAATAAGTAAGTATAGATATAGGATAAAGTATCTGTTGTCTAAATTTAGCATAGGTTGAACTTGATGGACGTACGTCTTTTTTCGACCTCATCTTCTATGTAACTATGTTACTATGATAAGGGGAGAGAGAGAATGGATTGTGGCAAGAGAGAAAGGGGATGGTTGGAGAGAAAAGGGATGTGGGAAAGAGATAAGAATGGGTGAGAGAGAAGGGATGAGGGGAGAAAGAGAAGGGACGGGGAGAGAGAAGGGATTAGGGGAGAGAGGAGATTGGGGAAGGAGAGAACAGTGATTTGGAGAGAGAAAGAAGGGATGTGGGAGATAGAGAAGGGAGGGGACAGAGAGAGATAAGGGATAGGGAGAGAGAGAAGGGATTGTGGTGAGAGAGAAGGGAGGGGGGAGAGAGAAAATAGATTGGGGGGAGAGAGTCAAAGTATTGGGCCATAGAGAGGATTTGGGGGAGAGAGGGAAGGGATTGGGGAGAGAAAGAGAGAAGAGATTGGAGAGAGAGAGAAGGGATGGGTAGAGAGAAGGAGGGATTGGGGAGAGAGAAAAGGGACTGAGGGAGAGAGAGAAGGGATTGTGGCGAGAGAGAAGGGATTGTGGTGATAAAGAATGGATGGGGAGAGAGAAAAGAGGAGGGGAGAGAGAGAAGGGACAGGGGGAGAGATAAGGGATTAGGTCGAGAGCGAGAGAAGAGATTGGGGGAGAGAAGGTATTGGGGGAAGAGAGAAAAGTGATTTGGGGAGAGAGAGAAGGGATAGGGGAGAGAGAGAAGGGATAGGGGGAGAGAGAAGGAAGGGGGGAGAGGGAGAAGGGATAGGGGGAATGGGGACTGCTGCACTAAGTAGCAAAACTAACACAATTAAAAATTCACAAAATACAGGTAAACCCTGTTATAACGCGGTCCTCGGGGTCCACCCCGAGACCACCGCGTTAGTAACGGGGTCACGGGGAAAAAATGGCCGCCGCATTGGCGCATCATCATCCTCTCCCTCCAGCAGCACCCTTCACCCCGCGGGACAGGAGATGGGAGCGGGGATGTCCCTCTGGTCCCCGTTTCCCACTGTCACCGCGTGACAGCCCGCGGTGAAGGAGATGGGAGCAGGGATGTCACTCCGGTCCCCGCTTCCCCCTGTCACCGCGTGAAAGCCCGCGGTGAAGGAGATGGGAGCGGGGATGTCCCTCCGGTCCCCGCTTCCCCCTGTCACGGCGTGACAGCCCGCGGGGAAGGAGATGGGAGCGGGGATGTCCCTCCGGTCCCCGCTTCCCCCTGTCACCACGTGACAGCCCGTGGGGAAGGAGATGGGAGCGGGGATGTCCCTCCGGTCCCCGTTTCCCACTGTCACCGCGTGACAGCTCGCGGTGAAGGAGATGGGAGCAGGGATGTCACTCCGGTCCCCGCTTCCCCCTGTCACCGCGTGAAAGCCCGCGGTGAAGGAGATGGGAGCGGGGATGTCCCTCCGGTCCCCGCTTCCCCCTGTCACGGCGTGACAGCCCGCGGGGAAGGAGATGGGAGCGGGGATGTCCCTCCGGTCCCCGCTTCCCCCTGTCACCACGTGACAGCCCGCGGGACAGGAGATGGCAGCGGGAAACGGGGTGAGTACACCAACATTTAAAGAGTGTGTGTGTGTGTGTGTGTGTGTGTGTGTGTGTGTGTGTGTGTGTGTGTGTGTGTGTGTGTGTGTGTGTGTGTGTGTGTGTGTGTGTGTGTGTGTGTGTGTGTGTGTGTGCGTGTGTGCATGTGTGTGTGTGTGTGTGTGGTGTTAAAATGGCGGCTGAAGGACAAAAGATGTTAAATCCAGCAACAAAAGGGTTAACCAGCAATAGGCCAGGCAGTAAGCTGCAGGTACCCTTGCACAGGAGAAGGGGTTAAAGGGATGCCTCAGGCAGTGCTGTACATGATTCATGCTGCCTTCCCATGGCGAGGGTGGGGTGGGCTGCTGACATGTGAGGGGGGGTGGGCTGCTGACATGTGAGGCGGGGGTGGGCTGCTGACATGTGAGGGGGGTGGGCTGCTGACATGTGAGGGGGGGTGGGCTGCTGACATGTGAGGGTGGGTGGGCTGCTGACATTTGAGGGGGGGTGGGCTGCTGACATGTGGGGGGGGCTGCTGACATCTGAGTGCTGTGAGAGCTGTGTGCTGTGAACTGTGTGTAGTGAGAGTGTGTGCAGTATGCAGTGTGTGCAGTGAGAGTGTGTGCTGTGTGCAGTGTGCAGTGTGAGCAGTGTGTGCAGTGAGAGTGTGTGCAGTGTGAGCAGTGAGAGTGTGTGTTGTGTGCAGTGTGCAGTGTGTGCAGTGAGAGTGTGTGCTGTGTGCAGTATGCAGTGTGAGCAGTGTGAGCAGTGAGCAGTGTGTGTGCAGCGTGTGCAGTGTGTGCAGTGACAGTGTGTGCTGTGTGCAGTGTGAGCAGTGTGAGCAGTGTGGGCTGTGTGCAGTGTGTGCAGTGAGTGTGTGCAGTGTGCAGTGTGCAGTGTGTGCAGTGTGTGCAGTGTGTGCAGTGAGCAGTGTGTGCAGTGAGAATGTGTGTTGTGTGCAGTGTGCAGTGTGCAGTGTGTGCAGTGGGTGCAGTGAGCAGTGGGTGCAGTGAGAGTGTGTGCAGTGTGCAGTGTGTGCAGTGTGAGCAGTGAGCAGTGTGTGTGCAGTGTGTGCAGTGAGAGTGTGTGCAGTGTGTGCAGAGTGTGCAGTGTGCAGTTAAACGGGAGCCACGGGAAAACCGCATTATAACCGAATCGCGGTATAACGAGGTGCATTATAACGTTGTTTACCCATACAAGATAAACTAACCAAAACCACCAAAACAGAAAAAATATTGTAGTTTAAATGTTCTGGATTAAGGGATACTTTCTGCCAATGAAAGAATTAGGGGTCTGTTTACAAAGATAATATTTTACTTTTATTAAATTCAGTGTCAAAAAGTAATACAAACCTTCACAAAATGTGCATCATATGTATAAATACTTCATACTTATCACGCATAATTTGTTCTAAATGATTTTTTTATGCATATCATCATGCTTGCTACAATATAAATTAAAACAGAATGGTGTCTATTTTTTTATATATAACTATTCTTAGTAAATATAAATTATTACTGTAGTATTTATAATAGGCATGCTGTGAAAATAATACGTTTTGGTAACCTGTACTGTATATTACATTAATTAAATGCAGCCAACTATTACATTTGGGTTTATACATAGCAATCTAATTCTTAATTAATTTTATTAACACTTTTTAGGGTTCATGTCAAGTAAAATTGGTGAACAATTGTAAGGCACTTTCTCCTTTTTTTGGCACGCAGAAATATAATTTTTCTAGTGCATACAATTAACATCTGTATACCTAGTATAGGCTATTTCTATACACCAACAAAAATGAAAAACATATTTGTTATGCTGATGGTGTTGATTGAGAAATTTTAGGTTAGTACAACACAAAATTAGATTTCCATAGGCCAATTTTGGCCAAAAAGCCACTTGCGAAGACATACAGTAGGACCCATAGTATTTAAAGAACAGTAATTATGCTATAAATAAATCATATTATGCAGCACCTAAGGCTGCAGCCACGCAGCTGCTGAGCGTGCTCATGCTTGAGAGAGGTGACATCACCAACTCTCCAAGCATGAGCGCAGGGTGTCCTGCATATTTTTTTTCGAGCGCGAGTGAGGGAGGGGGGCGTGGTCGTGCATTGACTGGCGCTGATTGGTTGCTGAAGGGTCATGTGACTTCCAGAGACTTCCAAGTTTCAAATTTAGTCAGACTTGTGCTGGGAGGAGAAGAGAGCACAAGGGCTGTCAGTCTTCCCCATCTGGGGAAAGCATGCCCACCCGAGGCTCAGGTTTGGGGACCATCAAGACTCATTGCCCCATACTACCGGGGTATGCACCCTCCAGAAGTCTGGGACTTCTGAGATTCCATTCTGCTGCAATGAAGAGCTGCAGTGATGCACAATAAACACTGTTCAATATACTTCTGCTTGGGTGTCAGTTCCAGGGCAGGAGGGGTGAGGTGTTGTGGTGGGAGCTGATGTCCTGCAACCCGGGAGCCCATCACAACTGGAGGCGCTGAAGTACCAACAAGAAACTCAGATATCACATACAGTAAGCCTGTCCTGGTCTCACTACCATCATGCAGACGACTCGGTATTTCCTGAAGCCTAACAGGTACCGCACCACACACATTATTAACAGCAGTAGATCTCCCAGAAGGGGATGGGACGGACGGTGTTTTATATAGGCACCACCCTGAGGAAGATCCCCCTGTGGGATCGAAACGTTGGAGTTATGTGCTGTATTTAATACATTTATTTTCATTCACCTGAGTGCTGTCTCCCTTTTTGCTGCTATGCGGTAATGTATACTTTTATTATTTATATGGGACATGCACCTATTCATTATTGAATTTCTATTGGAGTGCCAGTGATTTTTTATCATATATAAATATATATATATATAGATAGATAAATAGATAGATAAATAGATAGATAGATAGATAGCTAGACAAAGAGATAGATAGATCGATAGATAGATAGATAGATAGATAGATAGATAGATAGATAGATAGATAGATAGATAGATAGATAGATAGATATATGTAGCCCTTTTATCATACCCCCCCTAAATGAGATTGGGGGGTACACTCCTTCTCGGCTACTTTCAGGTGGTTTTGGTGCTGTGACCTGCTGGCAACAGGAGGGCTGAGAGCTCTGTGGTGGTGTGGGGAGAGCCAGGACAGGGAACAGGAGGGACAGATTACCTTGATATCTATTGACGGTGCACAGCGCCTCCAGCCAGTGAGGATCCCCTGTAAATCTTCAGGGGATGGACCCCCACTTACACTCCTTCAGCCAGAGACCGGAACTCACACACAGCAATGTCTTTTCTATATTTATTCACAGACAGCTCCAGTACAGAGAATGTAGGCTTCCATGATGTCTAACAGCAGATATATTCGCTCTAGATCAGATCCCTGTCTAGATAGCATAATTCCCTTCCCCATCCCAGCATGGGAGGGAGAGACTTTCTCTGACCTATCTAACTTCTTCTCTCCAGTATCAATCTTAACTGACAATTTGGGAAGATGTCTCTAATTTGAACATCCTAGGGGAGTGTCTCTGACTCATAGTAAGCAAGAGCCGGATACAGATTGGCCCACACACATCATGGGGCGTTCCAACCAATATCCACCCCTCCGAATGACATCCTCAGAGTTGCTAGGCATGCCCTTGAATATGGATATACAGTATTATTCAAGGCTGGAATACACACACACAGGCCTAATAAAGGAATTAACCTTTCTACTGCCTGCACTAACAGGACTGACAGAGGAAAGGCCCAGAAAAAGAAGTAACTGCCGGGAGGCTATGTTACATATACATTATATATATATATGTAGCCCCTGTTCTACCCCCCCCCCCTAAGTGAGATAGGGGTGGGTATGCCATTATCTGCTACTTCCAGGTGCTGGTGCAAACCTGTAGGTAACAGGAGGGCTGAGCACTCTTCTGTGGGGTCTGATTTTCTCCTGGCTATATCCTCGTAGATGGTACTATGCCACCTGAAATGTAATACAGTATGTCTAAAACGGAGCTCATCATATTTCCTCCTAAACCAAGCCTAATATCCCCTTTTTCCATCACAGTAAACAGATTTTCTGAATCTGTATTACAGATTCGTGAACATTTTCAAATGAGCTGCACTTCAATCTTCTCCATGCTGCATAACTGAACAATGAATTATTTATCTGTCTAATTTTTACACCTTCTAAACAAAACATTAGATGATAGATCACATATCATGCTGTTGAAAGTACTGTACTTCATGCATTGCAACTGTAAATTATTATATGATGATATTAAAATGAAAATAGAATAAAATATTGTGCAGGATTCCGAATATATGTCACTCATTATTTTTGAGACATATTACAAAAAAAGAAAATGATATGATAGATTTCTTGTTTTAAATATTATTGCAATGATGGTATTATCAAAAGAATAAAAATGTCCCCAGAGGATTAAAAAAATTGTTATGTTTATATAAATGTGCATGGTGATATTTTTCATAGCTCAGGTTATTTGCAGAATCTGCCTTTTATCTGACTTGATACCAATGAGTTACATTTTCATACACAGCTGCATAATAGGAAGTAAACACAAAGGACAAAAGCTGGCTTTGCACCTACTGAAAGCTGCAAGTGTCTGTATTCAGCTGATATGCATCTTGCAAAGCTTGGCTGTTCCCAGAAGGCTACTCCATGAAGATTGAGCGAGCAGCGTCTGCTAGTGGTGCCTATGAGTCACACAGGATGCAGAAAATGTTTTAGTTAGTCGCAGCAGCAATGCTGAAATAATAGAAATACAATCTATCAGATCGCTATTTTTAAGCCATTACATTGGGTAAACATTTTAACTTATATATTGTTAAATGTAAATTTGTTTTAAAATCACATTTGAACAAATGATTCTTTGTACTGTAAGATATGATCATGAACATTTAAGTGCTGCCAGAAGCAAATAGTATTATGTTTTATACATTACTTATAGCCTCAATTTTTGTTTTTTTTACATAAAGAAACGGTTACCAGTTGCGTTCAGAGGGCATCGATTGAATGCCAGGTCTCCAGCTGGGGTTCTTTTCCATACCATAGACATCAAATAATCCTCAGGGCAGATTTCATAAGGAGCTGTGAATAAGAGTGAGAGATTTATATTAAACACACACATCTACGATTTTTAAATTATCTGTCACACTACTCAGTTTTCAACATGCCCAAGGATAGGACTTGAGTAGTCCTGAATGATTGCTTTTAAAAACATAAAATAGATTATGAAAGTCGCTCACCAAGCATTTTTTGGCTTCCTTTTAATAAATGTTATTCTGTGGGCATATTTGTTATTTCACCTTTGTGACAAAATAGTTAATAAAATAAGAAATAATGGTATTTGTTATATTTTTCAAGGCTATTTCTGCATTGCTTTGCAAAGAAAGATTTTAAAAGACTGTAGTATATGTATTTAGTTGGGATACATACATAGTATAGAAAAGAGTTCTGAGGAAACATGGCTTCAGGAATTCTGCAGATTTGATCCTTATACGTTTGTAAGCAACAATGAAGGCTATTTGTAGTAATTAGTAATGGGTGGTCTGTTACATAGTTACATAGCAGATGAGTTTGTATAAAGACATGTGTCTATCGAGTTTGAACCATGTTAAATGTAAATGATGGAGGTATTCATCCTATGTTTGTATTTACAATATATTGATCCAGAGAAAGGTAAACAAAAAAAAACAGTGAAACATTATCCTAATGGGGGGAACAAAATGCTGATTCTACTAATGGCATTCAGATTTTTCCTGGATCAATATCCTTCCTATGTTTATTTATTTATTTGGTAAATCCCTGAATACCTTTCTTTAAAAAAAAATAAAAGGTGTCTAACCATTTCTTAAAGAAATCTATTGTATCTGCCGTTACAGTCCCCATGGGTACTGAATTGCACATTTTAACTGCACGTACTATACAGAACCCTTTTCTTTGCTACTGGTACTGACATCAAATACAAACCATTTCGCCCAGCTAGAGTAGTCTTCCCATTTGTCTATCTGCTCTAAAACCTCAAACCTAAATTTGATATGTGGCTTTCTTTAGTATTTAGGATAGCCATATGTCTATCCAAGCATATTTTAATTTGCTTACTGTATTAGCTCATACCACATTTGTTGGGAGGCTATACTATGAACCCCTTATGCTGCCACCCTCCAGCTTGATAGCATGACCACTTGTTCTTACACTTCTCTTTCTCTGAAATTTGTTTCGCTCCTGTATGTTTTTGAAACCCTTTAGATTTTTGAAAGTTTCAATCAAATTTCCCCCACTCCCTCCCACCCTTCTTATTTCTGTCCTCTAAATGAACATATTTAGGTACTTTAGGTTTTTCAGATAAGTCTTATGAAACATCTTTGTCACTGATTTTTACACAATCTCCAATTTATTCACATCCTTCTGGAGATACTGTATGGTCTCCAGAACTGAACACAATATTCAAGGTGAGGTCTCACCAGTGATCTAAAAAGTGACATCACCACCCCTCTCTTTCTGCTGCTAATACCTCTTCCTATACAACCTGACTTTCTGCATTGCTTTGTTACATTGCTTGCCTTTTAAGTCTGCTGAAATAATCACTCCCAGGTCCATTTCCACTATAGCAGTTGAGAGTAAAGTGCCATTAAACCTGCATTATTTGTTGCATTAAATTGTAGTTGCCACACCCTTTACCATTCCTCCAATCTACCTAAATCATTAATCATTTTGCAGACTCTGTTGTGCCATTTGCAAAATAGGTATATGTTCCCCTTCTTTATCACTAATAAAGATATTAAAGAGCACCGGTCCCAGTACAGAACCCAAATCCCTGAGGTACTGGCCAACTTCCCCTCTCTGTCATCTATCCTTTAACCAGTGTCTTATCCATTCTACCACCTTGGAGTCCAATCCCAAGCATTGCTACATATTCAGCGGCCATTATCCAATCATGTCTCTGAGCCGTTTTTGTAAAGTCAGCTTTATTACACGCGGGATTCACTCGTTATTCTTCCGTGAATGCTGCCAATCACACCAATTGTTTACCATTGTTGATTTCTTTGAATGACCTGAATTCTGATTTGTTTGAATGCAGTTCTTCGCATATCGGCCAGAGGGCAAAAATGAATTCCCTTTGCACTATCCACCGTAGTCAATTTGCAGGTGTTTAAAAAACAGATAAAAACAGAGTCTACCACAGTGATTCATTGTAAATTGACCTTGGTCGCTGCTGACGTTATCAAATTTAGGCGTTTTCATAATTTAAGTATGTAAACACAATGTTTTATACATTATTCTCAATTGCTGAATAGAAATACACTCAACAACATGTCAAATCCTTAGACTAAACCGAACTGTAGTTATACATTTTTGTGCTGGAACAGAAAAGAAGGCGACTTTAGCCGAGATATATGATTATATTATTAAGAACTATGATTTTGTCAAATTTTCATCCAACCATTGTGGGTGGAAGCATTTGAAAAGGCAAACTTTAACTAATGAGGATTGCATTTTCGCACAGCCCCTCATCTGGGAATTACAAGAGGTTATTGGTTTGTGCTCCTAACTTTTGCCGGTATGTTTGCTCATGGAGACTTCAAAAGGAGAAAGGCCGGGTTTAATCCATTTAAGATTCATACTTCCCAACCCTGCAATGACAGGTACCAACACTGGCTTACCAATACGATTGCAATAACGAGCCGATCATCACTGAAAACCTGGTGAAAAGCAATCCTTGCTACCTGGCCCTACCTGATTACCTGCTTCAGCAGGCACCTGTCAACTATAATGCAGACTACATGAGTGACCCTATCTTGTACGCACAATACACCTCTGACAGTGGCTCATCGCCACCCGGTTGGCAAAGGTTATAATGAAGGAAAATATAATGTACTATACAGTATTAACTTTAATTCACCAATGACACTACAGTAATGTATGCTTGCCATATCAATGCTTGTTCACATGCACACTAGAGCGTGACTTGACGCATGCACACTACAGGAAATAATAGCATAATTACCAGCTTCACTCTTTTAAAACTTTGCCACACTATTATTTTGGACAACACACTACTGTAAGCACTGTACAGTACTGTAGTATATGATCAATTCAACTATATGCAATAACATGTACTAATATTTTACAACAAGATGTTTCTTGCTTTTATTCCACTGCCTGGTTAATGGAAAACATTGTGTGATGCATTTTGTTCATATTTAATCAATTGTAACAGTTACACAATTTCCATTTCCTGGTTACACGCACATTGGGAATCGGACTTAGAAATCCAACGGGAATTTTTTTTTGTGACAATTTAATTTTTATTGAGAAGGAGAGAATAATTGTGAGCTTTAAACAAAACTGTATATGATGCAATGTTTTCATAGTCAATCAATTTTTACATTGTTAAAATGACAACATTTTTATTTTATCAATGATGTTGCATTTTGCGTTATAATTAGACTTTGCATGTGTAATTAATTCAGGTAAGAAACCACAAAAATAAATAAATATTAATTATAAAAAAATTGAGGGGGAGGGGATTCTATTCAATACCTTCATCTTTTGCTAGACTTGATCTGCTTTTCATACTGTTTATCAAAATATTACACAGACACAAACATGGTATCTGGGAGTGATAACTGTTTATTACATTTTAAAACAATTCCAACAGTTGTTTATTAATCCTTCATGATCATCCGTGCAGTTCTCTAAGACAGAACAATTCAGTTGCATCTCACCACCCCCCACCCCAACAAGGCAAAAGCATGGGACTAGCTACAGTATCAACACCTCCCACGGACAATGAGAACACAAAGACAACGGTTTCATAATTATTCTGCCGACAGAGAAATGTCCTTTCTCAAGAGACATTCTTTTTTTTCTTGAGGAGAGAATAATTGTAAGCTTTATAAAAATCCATATACAGTATGATGCTATGTTTTCATATTCAATCAGTTTTACATTGTTAAAATCACAACATTTTTATTTTATCAATTATGTTGCATTTTGCAGTATAATTAGACTTTGCATGTGTAATTACTTTGGGTAAGAAACCCCAAAAATAAATATTCATAACTTTTATTCTATATTTATTATTTATTAAAACATTATGTGATGCATTTTTTTAATATATTTTATCAAATTTTACATTAGAAAAATCACTACCTTGTTATTTCTCTATGAGTTGGCATGCAGTACCCTGTACTGTAATTTTTTTGGGGGGTGGGGGTAATTATATTCAATACCATCAACTTTTTCTAGGCTTGATCTGCTTTTCATACTGTTTATGGAAATATCACACACACACACACACACACACACAAACATGTTTTCAAGGGAGTGATAACATATTCAATGTTAAAACAGTTTAATTTATTTCATTGTACTGTAATCCCACATGCACATCTGAGCATTAAAGCTAAGCAAGAGGCATTCGACTTTTTATCAACACCTCCCCCGGGCCATGGGACCTTCTAAAAGAATGGCACATTATATTTGAGTCTTGGGTTCTTGGCTGAGCAATTACTTTGCCTGGTTTCACATGCATGCTCATGGGTGATAAATCCTGCAATGTGATTTGTCTAGAATGACTTCACTGCCAATGTGAATTTCAAGTCCATAAAAAAAAAGCATTTCATTTTTTCTTGACAAGGCCTTAATAAATGAGTGATTTTAATAAAACATTATGTGATGCATTTTTTTAAAATATTTTATCAATTTTTACATACATAATATCACTACTTTTTTATTTCTCTATGAGATGGCATACAATACCCTGTTCTATAATTTTTTTATTGGGTTGTGGGGGGGAAGGATGGAAATTATATTCAATACCTTCAACGTTTGCTAGGCTTGGTCTGCTTTTCATAGTGTTTATGGAAATATCACACACACAAAAACATGTTCTCAAGGGTGTGATAACTTTTATTCAATTTTAAAACAGTTCAAATTATTTAATTCTACTTTAATCCCACACACATTCGAGCAGTAGACAAAGAAAAAACTATTTAGTTGCACATTCCCATCCCCACCACCCTCACAATAGGACGTTCACACATAAAGACACATAATGTTTCAGGCTTTGGCTATTGTGGTTTTTAATTCCATGGGGTTTAGCTGAGTCACCTCACCTGGTATAAATGACCGTGCATTTATTTTGTCATTGAAAGAGGGGGAACAATTAACTGTTATTATGCACACAGTACAATGTGCTTGGACATCCCCCCCTTCCAGTACTGCAGTATCTTCTGTGGAAAAAAAAGGTTGCAGGATTAGTGAATTGAAGGCCTTGACTGTTTAACACTTGACAGCCACACAAAATGAATAAATTATAACTTACTGTACCTGTAAACTATAATGAATTTTTAGAAATAATAGGTCACATGTCTAATACAAATACTGTAAATAATGTATAGTGTATAATATATACAAAGTGGAGAGTAAGAGCAGACATAAAATGGTTAATGTTCAATTGCCTTTAATATACTGTACAGTAAGGCTAACATTTAAACAGGTTATTCTCAGTACCATATTTACCTGTACTATACTTACTGTACCTGTAGTTACATTACTACAGTACAGTACCTTACCACATGCCGGTGGCATTCCCATTACGCTCTAAAAGAACAGGCAAAATGCTGGTAATAGTCAATATAGTTGTTGCATTTTTGTACAGTGTGTGTCATTCCAAAAACTGTTTATTCCTTTTATTAATTCCTCCTAGTTGGACGGTTTAACAACCTTTCTTATATGATCCTTCAGCGCATGCCACACAAGTTCTATAGGGTTCAAATCTGGTGATCTGTAATGGGAGGGGAAAAAATGACAAATTAGTTGAACAGATAAAAACCGTTTAAAACAATGAGAAACAGTTGCTGTACACTGGAGCACTTACTCTAGTGGTGTCTTAACCCAGTTGATCCCGCTCGCAAGAATATAGGTAAAAGAGACGGTATGTTTAGGGTCATTGTCCTGGAAGAACCGGTCACCACCAGAAATCATGCCTAATGTATTTAACAATACAGGTGACAATTTGCTCTTAGAAAAATATGTTATTCATGATTCCTGGAACAAGAGAAGAAAAACTTATGAAAAAGCTGAACATTAGGGTACAGAATACACTACAGTTGTACAGTGCATAAGGCTACAGAATGTGACTTTGTGCATTATTATACACTCAAATATGATTATGCATCCTGGTCCACGTCTAGAGATCGCAACCCACACATGCATATTCAGTGGGTGCTTGGGCCGCAGCTTCAGATATTGGCGTCCTTTTTTGCGGAATGCAAAAGTGGCAAATCTCTCAAAATATACAAAAGTCTCACCACTTTCGATCCATGCCTGTGTTTGGTCCACTCTTTTTATCTTGTTGGCCTCCCTTATCATAGGATACGCTCTGTAATGACAAGAAAGAGTTTTACAGGTACTGTACAGTCAAACCACACTTTTACCTAAAGTACAGTACAACCCTTTACCTGTACTGTCCTAACTATGACACAGTAATTACAATACAGTATCAACCCTGTTCTATCACGCTGCATACTATTGCAAGATACTGTACTTTATTACAGTAAGACACTTTCTTTACACATCCATATTTCCATCCCAATTGGCGTCTCATCACCTGATGCTGGTCTCAGATGCTGTGATATTGTGACTGTTCTCTAGAACAGTCTTGGCTGTTGCTACAAAGTGCTCATCAGCCTAGCTGATTTCGTCCACCAGACGCTTTGCTGTCCTACTTTAAAGGAAAAGAGAACAATTTGTTAGGACCAGAAATAACTCAAAACAAATACATTACATATACAGTATTTAAAATTATACAACTAAAAGTAGTACAGAAATGTTTGGCTTTAAAAGAATTGCAAAGAAAACAAGTAAACTAAAAAATGCATTTTGATATGCAAGAAGCTTTTAGAGTAATAAAAGCAGCAAGAGAAAAAAAAACATTTTATATTTTCTTCTAAAAGTAGTACAGTAATTTTTTGGTCTCTAAAAGAATTGCAAGTAAACAAAAAAAATGCATTTTGATATGCAAGAAGCTTATACAAGTAATACAGTAATTGCAGAATGAAAACAAAAATACTTACTCTATTGTGACAAGGGGACTCCGCTTTACACTTTTATTCTGACCATGGGCATGATAACTGACAGTGCTTTGTGCTAAATTGAAGCCTGAAGCCTGTGCTAAACTGAATTGAAAAGTGTTTGATCTGTAAAATTCTGTGTCCTCTCTCGTACATATCCTGTATTCTCATGCTGAGATCCTTTGAAATAACTTTCCTCAGAATCACTTCTTTAAAAAAAAATCAAGCACAAAGGAATGTATATTCAATGTGTATTCAATGTATATTCATTGTGCATTGAATCAACAGAAGTAATGGTATATTTATAATGTAATTGACCTTGCTCGACAGGTTAATTATACGCCCACTTCTAACTTGCCACCTGCAGCTCGTGTCCATGCCCGCCAAAAAATTCAAATAGACATACAGTGAATAAAAGGTGAAACAAATTGCATAGCCTCCCACATGCTGATCTCTATCTGAAGAGCTCTTGTGCAGATATTGTATTGTCCATTCTTCCATCTGCTTCCATGTATCAACCCCGATTCTACGGACGCAGGAACCTGCTTTCTTCTGCTCTGCAGACCACGAGAAAGCAAAAGTCAGAAGCTGTTTCCAAGCCAAAGGTGCCTAAAGAAAAGTTTCCGATGGCTCCCAAGGCAAAGAACCCTGGCCCTTTGTATGCGAAGAAGAAAATGGCCAAAATCAATGATGATCAACTTGTTTTAAAGGGCCACAGAAGTGCTCCTGCACCCACCAAAGCCGAATCGGACGTCCCAGACTTTTCACTGCCATCCATCACTCACCACCACCAATTCCCAAACATTCACCCGCTCTGACCCTTTATCCACCGATGTTTATCCAGAAGCCTGCAGCTCACCTCCTCCAGCACCCAGTCACAATGATGTTCATCCCGAACTCCGCTGCTCACCTCCTCCAGCACCCAGCCACGCCGATGTTCATCCCGAAGTCCCCTGCTCACCTCCTCAAGCACCCAGCAACGCAGATGTTCATCCGGATGAAACCAGCACTCCTTGCACCAGATCCAGCTCGGTCGTCCGCATGCTTGAAGTTTTTAGTGGTATTGAAATCACTGACAACCCAACAGAGCAATACAAGGACAGAATGGAGGCCAAGATGGATTGTCTTTTGGAGTGCATGGAGAATATGGATAGGTGCATAGGTGTTTGTCTGGATAAGATTGAGAGGAACATCGTAGGGCTCTATTCTTTGCTTGGAGTCCCTGCCCATGTATGTCCAACGCAGGAGCAGGAGGTTGACCTGGAGGTGCCTTATTCTCCCATGGAGGATCTGCATACCCCAACC
Source organism: Ascaphus truei (assembly GCF_040206685.1). Classification (NCBI taxonomy): domain Eukaryota; kingdom Metazoa; phylum Chordata; class Amphibia; order Anura; family Ascaphidae; genus Ascaphus; species Ascaphus truei. The sequence goes on from NC_134486.1 coordinate 331,745,857, forward strand.
ATGCATCCTATCAATTTCTGGATTTGACCTTCATGCTTCCAACACCAAGCACATGACGGGACCCCCCACGCTCACCCCCTCCATCTCCAGGATACACATATACCATTCTGTTGGAGTCCATGACAACTCTGGTAAGGCCACAACAGGAGGAAAGCATCCTGCCAGACCATCTACCCACGCCCGCTGCCAGAAGCACACCCACTCCAGCACCCAGGATTGTACTGGTCCCAGATATCATGCTGAAAGACATTCCCCAAATCGTCTGGGAGAAATACAAGATGAGATGTGGTGGTCTACCTCAGAAATATGCCCAGTTCATCTTTAAACACGTCAGTTTTGAGATTTACTGAAATTGGACCCAAAATACAAATACAAAATACAAGATAGTCTTCCTGAAAATTTAAGGAGAACAATTATGGAAGAAGTGAAGCACTATTTTAATGTTACCAGTCTTCTTGCGAGAACTGTGAGAGACAGCATCAATGGCCTTTTGAGGCATACAAGGGCTCTTCCCTGGAAGTCGACGTGTTTTACGACTACTAGTTATAAACTTATTTTAAAATATTGATGCGCCGCCAATGTTTTTAACATAAAAGAAATAGTTGACTGTTTTCAATTATTTCATTGTTTAATGCTTATTTTCTAGTTTGCATATCTGGAGCTGTGCAAAGACAACATGCTGGAAATACCTCCCCCTTTCCCTTGGTGCAGGAAACGCTCCCAGCAATACTGCCAGGTAAGACACAGTGCTCCAATCAATACATCAGTAATTCTGTACTACTCTCTAGCAGATATCTAGCGACTCCATGAGAAAATGCACTGTATCTTACTGGACAGTAATTTAATTAGGAACATAATGACACACATGCGCAGAAATGTGATGACACGCATATGCATTTCAACAAGGTTCCAATTTGCCATACACGCATGCACAGAAATGTGAAGACACGCAAATGCGTTTCAACAAGGTTCCAATTTGCCATACACGCATGCGAGGAATAAACATTTATATTCGGAAGAAAAGGCGACATTGTATTTTTTGTCCTTTATTATCCTGTACAAATAAAACATTTAATTCGCTAAAAATTGAATTGCAATTAGATTTTTAGGAAAACTCGCGATCGCCCACTTGAGTTTCTCGACAGTATTGCAGACAACGCTAAAATGCCATTTTCTGCACTTGATCAAAACACTAGTAAACTTGTGTCTTAAAGCGGGAAAATCTCAAGAAATCATACACCTGACCAGGTATGCAAAGGAATACAACCTGCAAAATGATTGGATAATGGCCACAGCATCTGTACTTGTTTTTCAGTAATTTATGTGGAACAGTGTCAAATTGTAAAAGGGGATAAGGCTGCACTCCACAAATAGAAATAATGCATACAATTTACCGGTGCTGCTGGTTCAAGGAAGTACCTGCCATAAAATCCAAAGTACACTGAGGAAAAGAAGGGATCCATTGCGCCACGGATTTCTGAATTAGAAAATGTATTGTGCCACACAACGTTTCGACCTTATGGTCTTTATCAAGTGACTAGGCATACATAAATAAGGATCTACCCAGTATATATATCCTTTACCATTAACAACAAACAAGTGAATAACAAGTGAACATTATCCTCAGCTGACCCCAATTCGTCTCCCCTGATCAGTCCTGTGTCCATACAACGCCAAAACAGTTTGTAAAAGTCTACTTCCGGTTTCTTGATCCTATTCCGGTTTGGCGTTCCAGTGACGTCATCGTGCTCTTCTGCGCATGCGCTGTCCGTGCTTGCGTTCCAGCGTTGTCTCCCTCTCTCCGTCGGCCAGGTCTGACGTCTGTCAACACGGTCTATTTGGTTATCTCCTTCTCGTCATCCTGTGGGTGGTGTTTCATCATTTTCAGACTCACACTTCTTCCCTCTTGCTGCGCCCCGGTTTTGGGAGATTCTTCTGTATCATCCGTCGTCATGGTCATCTTGCTGCAATCCTTGTCATGTTTAAAGTCCTGTATATAATGGGCATTCTTCCATGAGTATCAGTATAATGTCTGTACTTATTCTTTACATGGAAAAAATAAATGTTGGTGATCAGGGGTGGCATTTTGTAGTGTGAACAAGTGCCAAAAAAGATGTAAGTGCAAAAACAACATTTAATAAAAAAACTTTTTGGAGTGCGGGCCAATCTATTCTGTTACTTACTCACATTAAAGTCTTTCCACCAACAGCAGCCATGCCACCTAAGAAACATTGTATCTCCTATTAAGAAAACAGTTAAATGATATATAGTCATTGAGCCCTTTTGTATATACTGTATCTAAAGTGTATGTCCAGTATGATTCACGCTGTAATAAAGATGTATTTATATCAATGCCCGTGGCCTTTCTTTTTATGTGTTCTATCCCCATTAAACGTAGGGAAGAAACTGGGTGTTTGTACTCTATACAATGATCAATAAAAACAGTATTCTCTGATTTATTATTGATTCTGCTTTTGTGTTCAATGAATCTGGTTTTTAGACTCCTACTGGTTTTACCCACATATAAAAGACCACAAGGGCATTTGATAATATATATAACCTGAGTGGTAGTACAAGTGATGCGTTTATTGATTTTGAATTTTGCACCACTTCTCAGGTGACAAAATGAATCACCTGTCATTAGGCTATTGCATACCGAACAATTAAAACACTTAAAACAGCCTGGTTTTGGATCACTAAGAAAATGTGTACCCATGTAATGTTCTTGTCTGTCTGCTTTAATAAGAATATACTTGATATTTTCTCCTCTTTGATAGGCAAATCTAGGTGTTTCTTTACATATTTGACCTAATATCAGATCTGCTTGCAGAATTTTCCAATGTTTTTGTATAGTTTGTTTTACAAATCTACTTGCGGTTGTGTATTTGCTGACAAAGGTCATTTTTTCTTCATTTTCAACTGGTCTTATATTCTCTAGTGGTTCCTTTTCTAACGATTTCTCCACTATGGATGCCTTATGTCCTCTTTCAATAAACCTTGTTTTTATCTCGTTTAAGATTTTGACCAAGTGTGAGGGTCTGTCAACTATTTTTCCCGCCCTTATTTTTTGTGAATATGGTAACATTCTTTTCAATGGGTCTGGATGAAAACTAGACCCATGTAGTGTGGAATTCCTATCCGTAGGTTTTCTAAACAGGTCTGTGTGCAATTCATGTTCTTTGTATGTGATTAAAACATCTAAGTATGATATCTATGATTTACTCCAATTTTTAGTAAACTTAACTGGCGTAGGTAGCTCTGCCAAGTATGTAAAAAACTCAATAAGTTCGTTCTCAGTTCCCTCCCAGATAAAAAAGAGGTCGTCTATGTAGCGACAATAAAAGAGCATCTTACTAAAAAATTGTGTATTATAGATGTATTGTTCCTCAAAATTTGTCATATATAAATTCGCATATGACGGTGCTACATTGCTACCCATGGCGGTACCTGTTGTTTGCAAGTAAAAATTTGTCTCAAATTTGAAATAATTCTTGTGTAAAATAAAATGTAGCAGGAGCATGATATAATCAGTTGGTGGGCCCTTTTTGTGATGCATTTCTAATTTTTCTCTGACCACATTTAAGCCTTCTGTGTGAGGGATGATGGTATAGAGACTAGTGGCATCCATGATCACAAGAAATATGTCTCTATCATTGAACTCTATAGATTTTATTTTATTCAGAAAATCAAACATGTCTCTGATATAAGATCTTCCCTTTAATACCAATGGCTGTAAAACTGTATCTACAAACATTGACAATGGTTGATTGATGGAATTTGTAGCCGATATTATCGGTCTACCTGGGGGATTATGGAGACTTTTGTGTATCTTTGGTAAAAAATATAACACTGGACGGCGTGGGTGCTCCATTGTTAGGAATTCAATCTCCTTTTCAGTAAGCCATGTGTTACCTAAACCCAGTTGTAAGATTTGCTTTATTTCCTCTTGATATGAATTTGTTGGGTCGTGTGTTAATTTAGTATAGCAGTTAGTATCTGCTAATTGCCTATGGGCTTCTTTCCTGTACTGTGCATAGTTTTGTAGAACTAGTGCCCCTCCCTTGTCAGCTCTCTTTAAGATAATGCTTGGATTATCAGACAGATTTTTTAAATACACAACCGCAAGTAGAATTGTAAAACAAACAATACAAAAACATTGGAAAATTCTGCAAGCAGATCTGATATTAGGTCAAATATGTAAAGAAACACCTATCAAAGAGGAGAAAATATCAAGGATATTCTTATTAAAGCAGAGAGACAAGAACATTACGTGGGTACACATTTTCTTAGTGACCCAAAACCAGGCTGTTTTCAGTGTTTTAATTGTTCGGTATGCAATAGCCTAATGACAGGTGATTCATTTTGTCACCCGAGAAGTGGTGCAAAATTCAAAATCAATAAACTCATCACTTGTACTACCACTAAGGTTATATATATTATCAAATGCCCTTGTGGTCTTTTATATGTGGGTAAAACCAGTAGGAGTCTAAAAACCAGATTCATTGAACACAAAAGCAGAATCAATAATAAATCAGAGAATACTGTTTTTATTGATCATTGTATAGAGTACAAACACCCAGTTTCTTCCCTACGTTTAATGGGGATAGAACACATAAAAAGAAAGGCCACGGGCATTGATATAAATACATCTTTATTACAGCGTGAATCATACTGGACATACACTTTAGATACAGTATATACAAAAGGGCTCAATGACTATATATCATTTAACTGTTTTCTTAATAGGAGATACAATGTTTCTTAGGTGGCATGGCTGCTGTTGGTGGAAAGACTTTAATGTGAGTAAGTACCAGAATAGATTGGCAGGCACTCCAAAAAGTTTTTTATTAAATGTTGTTTTTGTACTTACATCTTTTTTTGGCACTTGTTCACACTACAAAATGCCACCCCTGATCACAAACATTTATTTTTTCCATGTAAAGAATAAGTACAGACATTATACTGATACTCATGGAAGAATGCCCATTATATAAAGGACTTTAAACATGACAAGGATTGCAGCAAGATGACCATGATGACGGATGATACAGAAGAATCTCCCAAAACCGGGGCGCAGCAAGAGGGAAGAAGTGTGAGTCTGAAGATGATGAAACACCACCCACAGGATGACGAGAAGGAGATAACCAAACAGACCGTGTTGACAGATGTCAGACCTGGCCGACGGAGAGAGGGAGACAACGCTGGAACGCAAGCACGGACAGCGCATGCACAGAAGAGCACGATGACGTAACTGGAACGCAAAACCGGAAGAGGATCAAGAAACCGGAAGTAGACTTTTACAAACTGTTTTGGCGTTGTATGGACACAGGACTGATCAGGGGAGACGAATTGGGGTCAGCTGGGGGTAATGTTCACTTGTTATTCACTTATTTATTGTTAATGGTAAAGGATATATATATACTGGGTAGATCCTTATTTATGTATGCCTAGTCACTTGATAAAGACCATAAGGTCGAAACGTTGTGTGGAACAGTGTCAAATGCCTTATTAAAACCTTTGAAAGTTACATCTGCTGCTCCACCGTTATCAAATTTCTTGGTCTCCCAATCAAGAAAATAAATTACATTTGTCTGACATGCTCTACCCCTGTAAATCCATTCTGACTTGGGTTTTAAGTTGCTGGACTTTAAATAGTCAACAATGTTTCCAATAATTTCCCCACTACTAACGTCAGATTCACTGGCCTGTAGCTACCTGCCTCTTTTCCACTTCTACTTTTGTGAAGTGCTACTATGCTTGCTCTTCTCCAGTCATCTACTGGTACACCTGTTAATACAGACTAGTTAAATAGTTCTGTTGTTGGTGTTGTCAACACATCCCTAAACTCTTTTAATATTTTTGTGTATACCATGTATCCCATGTGGCCCTATTGACTTGTTCACTTTCAGTTCTGAAAGTGCCAGTACCTTTCTCCTCTGTAAATTAAACAGTTATATTTGTATTATCCAACTGTGGTTCCTCCCCGTTATCTTTAGCTGTGAGACCGAGCAGAAATAACTATTAAGGTCTACTATACCTTAGTCTCCCTCAACAAGGATGGAGATGGGAGGGGAATGAAACAGATAATGAACTAAATAGAATAGATGAGGATACAAGGGGTTATGGAGGTAGAATGGGGGCAAGAGTGAGTTTGACAAGCAGTGAGACACTCATAGTAAATACAGATACTACTAGAAAACTAGAAGACTAAACCAAGTTGGCGTAGGAAGTAAGGAGAAGATAAGATAAAAGTACAGGCTGAGAAAAACTTAAATGCATGCTTGCTAATGCAAGAAGCCTGACAGCTATAATGGGGGAGCTTGAATTAATAGCTACAAGGGAGCAGATGATATCATAGGAATTACTGAAACATGGTGGGATGAAACTCAAGACTGAGCAGTTAGTTTGGAGGGTTATTCCCTTTCTCTGAAGGATCGAGCAAATAGAAGAGGCGAAGTATGCTTATATGGTAAACCGGATCTAAAACCAATTATAAGGGAAGATATTTATGAAGTATAGCCCTGGTAGGTTTGGGCTATTATTCTGTCCTCCTTCTGTGCAATATCCTTGTAAGGACAGGTTTGCCAGTAGTAAAGATGGGCTCTCCCTACTCACTGTACAGTAGTTCAGTTGGTCAGAGAAGGTAGTGCTCAGGCCTTGTGTCAGTCAAGGGCACAGGGGTGGGGCTACTGGATCTGTACTAAATGAGCTGCATTTCCTGTTTTCAGTAGTTGCTCCTACCTTGAGAGGAGCTCAGTCACCAAACCCAGTTGTGCAGGGCTCTGCCAATCTGTGGCCCTCCCTTAGGGGAGAGGAGGGTAGACTGTTCCCACTACTCTGATAGGGGGTAGTGGAAGAGCTAGGCCTGCTTCCAGGGCCCTGACTGGGAGTGAATGGCCAGGGTCATCCTGAAGGAGAACTACTGAGAAGTACTGCTGTGATTGTGTATGCTGTACAGTGTGCTGCAGAGGAAATAAAGTGTTCCTGATTATAAAGAAGCGGTTGTGAGACTGGAATCTCTCATCCCTGAGTGGGACGTTCTATTCCAGGGATTCCACCCCATATCCTGGGGCCTGCAATAGATGGAGGCGCTGAAAGAGTGAGTACGTACTGGATATGTCCCCAGAAGCCTGTCCTGACCTTCCCCATAATAACATCAAGCAGGAGACTCAGGAGTCCTGTAAGCCAGCAGGTGCACCACACTATTATGCCTTGTAACCAGAGTAGCATTTCCCCTAGGAGACCCTATATGCGATTGGGTGGGGGAATACCCGTTACAGAAGGGAATGATGAAAATGTAGAGATCTTGTGGATAGAAATTAGCAGTGGAGGTAAAAGTATAAAGAAAATGTTTGTATAGATATGCTATAAACCACCAAATATCTGTGAGATTGAGGAAGCTAAAATACTTTTGCAAATGGAGAAGGTATCAAAACTAGGTCATGTTTGCATAATGTGTGATTATAATTATCTAGACATAGACTGGGGCAATGAGAATAGAACTACAACAAAAGGAAGCAAGTTTTGGGGGGTGCTTAAAAACAATTTACAGTATATGACCCAAACTATTGAGGGACCAACCAGGAGAGGGGCAATACTGGATGTGGTAATATCAAACAATGTAGAAGTAATAGCAAATATTCAAGTCCTGGAACATTTGGGTAGCAGTGATCATAATGTTGTCTCATTTGAAATAAATTATCAAAAAACAGATTACTTGGGTTCAACAAAGACCTTAAACTTTAGACAGTCAGATTTAATAAACTGAGGACTAATCTGCAAGTAATACATTGCGATGATGCTTTTGCAGGGATAATGTAGAAGATAAATGGGCAGTCTTTAAAACATTGTTAGAAAAGCACACTCATCAGTGTATACCCTTGGTTAATAAGTATACAAGAAATAAGTCAAACCCATGTGGCTAAATAAACAGGTAGGGGAGGAAATGGAAAAGAAGAGGCAGGCGTTTAGATTCTTTAAGTCAGAAGGGACAGAGGCATCATATCAGAATTATAAGAAATGTAACAAAAATTGCAAAAGGGGAATCAAATTAGTAAAAAGGGATAATGAAAAAGGGATTGCAATAGAAAGTAAGATCAACCCTAAAAAGTTCTTTAAGTACCATAATAACAAAAAATGAGAAAATAAAATATAGGACTGTAACAGTGTCTTATCCCTGTTAACAGGCTTGCCTCTAATCCAGCAGTGTGATGGTTAAATTGCACAGCAGCAATCAGCCAGGCTCCACCTGGCTGATTTAAACTATAGAAAAACCCTGTTTCCAGACACAGGAAGAGGAATCCTTAGTCCACAACTGGGCTGACCTAGGAAACACACAGAGCAGAGGTTACTGAGTCTCACAGTTGAGACTGACAGAGGGATCACAGATGTCTGGAGCTCACAAGACTTCTACACCTGAATGCTGATATAGCCTGAGGAAAAGGCAGCAACCCAGGAAAGAGAGAAGCCTTCCCCCTACAACTACGAGACAGATAAGACTTTTCATATAAGACTGATTGTCTATGTCTATCTATATACATATATATATAAATGTCTCTATGATTTGGGCTGGTGAATCACTGGACTACAAGTGTAAATATACTCCAACGTGGAGCAGATTTTGTTTGTGGATTTTCACATGTTTGCTGTGTTTAAAGCAACAGGCGCAATAGAGCCTTATTTTAATTTCACCTTAAAACAGTCTCCATTGCGTACCTCTGCACATGTTCTCTTACAAGGACCCTTTTAGTGTGAGATGGTCTGGCAGATTATTGGAGATAAGGGAAAAGCAGAGGTATTAAAAAAATTATTTGCCTCTGTGTTTACCAGGGAAGAATCAATTTCAATTGTAGTGCCACAGGAGAGCCACAAACTCCAAATTAATGAACAATTGGTTAACTGAGGCAGAAGTTCATAGGCGGCTTTAAAAATGTAAAGTAAATAAAGCACTTGGCCCCGATGGCATACAACCAAGAGTTCTCAAGGAGTTAAGTTCAGTAATAGCCAAACCATTACATTTAATATTCAAGGACTCCATTTCCACAGACTCAGTACCACAAGATTGGTGTAAAGCAGATGTGGTGCCTATATTTTAAAAGGGAGCTAGATCACAAACGGGGAATTACAGACCTGTAGTCTGACTTCAATAGTGGGGAAACTACTTGAAGGTTTAATACGGGATAATATCCTAGAATACCTAATGGAAAACAAAATTATTAGTAATAGTCAGCATGGATCATGCCAAACTAACCTTATTTGTTTCTTTGAGGAGGTAAGTAGGAATTTAGACCAGGGTAAGGCAATTGATGTGGTCTACTTAGATTTTGCAAAGGCTTTTGATACGGTTCCACACAAGAGGTTGGTGTACAAAATAAAGCAAATTGGACTCAGTAAAATATATGCATCTGGATTGAAAAATGACACAGGGTCATCCCTTTAGGTTGGAGGAAATGAGATTTCACCAGCAACAAACAAAAGGGTTCTTTACAGTAAGGGCAGTTAAAATGTGGAATTCATTACCAATGGAGACTGTGATGGCAAATACAATAGATTTATTCAAAAAAGATTGGACATCTTTTTAGAAAGGAAAGGTGTATAGGGATATACCAAATAAGTAAACATGGGAAGAATGTTGATCCAGGGAATAATCCGATTGCCAATTCTTGGAGTCAGGAAGGAATTTATTTTTTCCTTTATGAGATATCATTGGTTGATATGATACTGGGGTTTTTTGTTTGCCTTCCTCTGGATCCATAAGGAAGTATATATATAGGATAAAGGGCCTTATGCAGAGAGGAACGTTATTTAATGTGAAAATGGCAAGAAAATAGCCACAGAATTGGAGCAAGTTATGGTCGTATGCAGAAAGCTGCGTTACCTAATTTTTCTGATGAGATTCAAAATTGCCAAGTTTTTCTGGCTAGATTGAACTCACTATAATATAGGGCAGAATGGCGAGTTGCAGTGCATCTATGCTACCTGCATACCACCCTATTTTAACATGGCGAATTTACCAATCTCTCCACGTGTTTGGCAATTTTTAAAGTAAATTCTCCTGCTGTGGAGAATTTTATGAATCTCTCCATGTTCTCTGCAGGAGAAGCTTCTCTGGGAAGTATTTTCTCCAAAATATGGTGCTATTTCCCTTCTCTATCCTCTCTGCATAAGCCCCAAAGTATCTGTTGTCTAAATTTAGCATAGGTTGAACTTGATGGATGTACAGTATGTCTTTTTTCAATCTCATCTACTATGTAACTATGGGCCTCATGCAGAGAGCATAGAATTTTAAAAATGGCGAATTTCATAAAAAGTAGCTTTTTTGGAGAGTTTTATTCTCCATATGCAGAAAAGTGCGAATTCTGCTATGTTTAACATGGATGCGTGTGGCGAGTTTAAATTGGCGAGATGCGCGCTTCAGAAACGTGTAAAAACAAATTCGCGCCTTTTTTTCCCCTTTACTATAGGCGGCGAGCGCCATCTTGCCATATTTTCGTGGCGCGGCAAAAATGCGAGAATCGCGCCTTTTTTTGGCGCGAACAGCCGCTACTTGCCGTTCGCACCTCTCTGCATTCGGAGAGTTTTAAAAATGGCGCGATGGAGGTTCTCGCCAGCCGCGAGGCGAGTTTTAAACATAGAAATAAAAAAATGGCGCGTTTTTCGCAACTCGCCATTTTATGCCGTTTTCTGAGGGAAATTTAACAAAAAATGGCGAGTTTTGAAATAACGATGCTCTCTGCATGAGGCCCTATGTAACAAGACTTCCCTGAGTCTTACTGATTATTTGCTAAGCCTCCTTCTGCCTAACCTAGTTTTTTATCCACCTTATGATTTTGTTTATACTTCCTAAAATCTGCATTTTTAGCTTTTCCAATACCTGCTTAATTTGAGAATCAGTGTACTTCACTCAAATACCTCCACGCTGCCAAATGAACCCTTAAATAATTTCCCATATCTGAATAGTCAGTCCTTCTAAAATAAGAAAACCTCTGTTTTTATGTGATATAAATTTATAATAATTCACACTGAATAATGATCACTGAAATCTAAGTTCTCCCCAACACGTTTTATTTTTTTAGGATGTACTGTAGCTACATTTGTCTGACCCTGCAACATTCCAGTTCTCATCTGGCAGATTAAATTCAATAATGATTACATACGGTATCCTTTATTTGTCATATTAATGATGTCCTCTATTAACACAATATCCAATTCCTTCTCTTGTCCTGAAGGTCGGTAAACCACCCAGTATGATTGACAAATCTTCTCACCAGTGTGAATGGTCAACAGGGCCACCAACACATTTCCCAGGGCCCACGACAAGAGGTTTGACCAGGCTCCCTACCCCGTGTGGTGGGGTTCTTGTGAGCCCCTCCCCCCCCCTTCACACTGTCATGGGCGACCAGGCATTTACACCATTTTTACCAGGATCATACATTGAGCAAAATAGGTAAAGTTAAATAAATTGTAAATTTATTCGCATGAAAAGGCATACACACAATGAAGCACAAACTACATAAGAAGAGACACACACTTGGAAACTGGGGTAAAAAATAGACTTTCATAGCTGTATGGCACCCTAAACTAGAGTCTTTCTTTAAACGGGACTTAGCCCGAAATGTCCTGGAACTCAAAACGGCATGAAATTCCAGACGCCACCGCTCCCTTCTCTCCAGAGGACTTGATTTCGCTTGACTGGGACTTTGCTACAAACATCCTGGAACTAAAATCGTCTTGAAATTCCAGCGCGACTGCTACGTTCAATTATCAGAACTTGGTCGCAAAAAGCTGGATTTTGAAAATATTGTGGGTTGTTTTTTCTGAAGCCAGTGCCCTGCTATTCGTGCAAGAGCATCTTTTTCTACATTCAAAAACCCAGCCGCTGTTTTGCTGCTTGAGAATCTGTTGACCGATTGGCTGAGAGGTTTCTTATGTATTTTAGAGTTCATTTACAAAATACTACAGCCAATCACAGCATGTGAACTTTCTTACCAGCCACAGCCAATCAGAGTGAATCCGGTCCTGTGAAGCCAGGTAAGCAGGGATTCTGAATCTTCAAAGGGACATGCAGAAGTTTGCCACCTAGTCCCTTGCTAATCAGATGCTACCCACTGGATCAGGCTCCTCCAAGTGTGGTGGGGCAAATGGTTGTCCGGATGACTTCCATTCATCTCAGGATGTGGCTAATTGAGCCCTTCCCTCCTGCCCAAATGGTCAGTGTGTGCCAAAAGCTGGGACCACCCAGAAGTCGTGCTCTGCTCCCCAGTGACACAAACACACACACACACAATTCCCCCCACACACAATCCCCCCAATACCCATACAATTTCCCCTACCTTAATTACTCACCGCTACAAAACCCACACAATCCCTCCCAACATACTCTAATACATACAACACCACCCCATCCCAAAATACATATGACACTACCCACATCCCCAAATATATACAAAAATAAAAATAGAAGAATGATCGAGATGGCTGCCGCTCTACTGACAGGAAAAAGATCGGGAACTCACCAGATCAGAGGAAGTAAAAAATATTTAATCGCCTACATAAAACAAAGGAACAAAACTTTGGAGGAGGAGTTTTGTTCCTTTGTTTTATGTAGCGATTAAAGATTTTTTATTTCCTCTCATCTGGTGAGTTCCCGATCTTTTTTCTGTCTGTAGAGTGGCAGCCATCTTGATCACTCTTCTATTTTTGTCTTACTACTGATCGACAGACGCCACCGGGAAAATAAAGATGTGAGCAATCATCCTCACTGTAAGGGATCGGGGGACACGCGCCTTACAGCGGGTCCCCGTCACCCCGGCTCCTAGTACTGCCGCTCGTCCCAGGCCCCCTCCCCGTCAGATCCTTACCCACTCCGATCGGACACCACACCGCTGCTCCGCGGCACAAGCCGCCTCCGCCCACGCGCTGCAGTGGCGCGTGCACGGGAGTGTTACAGGGCGCGCGCGCACCCGTCCTCTTCTACACTCCTCCTGCAGCCTTGGCTTCACCTCCCAGCAGCTGGAGGCTATTCCCACTAGGGAACACCACACCAGGCATCCTAACCTATCCCTGGGACCGCTCAGTCAAGCCCCCACTCCGCCTCTTGCTCCCATTGGTTCTCCGGCATTTATAGTTCCTGTCTGCCCTCTCCTTCCTTGCTCTGCATTGTTTTCCTGTGGCTCTTGTAGTACGGAGGTCTATGCCTGGCTCTCTTTTGTGTTGCAGTTCTCGCTCCAGTCCCTGCCCTCATTTGATACCCTTGGATTTGATCTCGGCTCTCGTTAGACTTCGTGTACCTCGCTACACCCTGGACTCGGCTTTGGACCTCACTACGCTGCTCTCTCCTGCCCCTGACCTACGGCTTTCAGATATTTACCCTCGGACCTCTGGCACCCCGGACACGGCAAGTATCAGTCTAACCCTTTCACACCAATCCCGGCAACGCATCATACCACACTCCGGGCATGCCCTCACTGCTGTGGGTGCGTGTTATACCCTTACCCACCTCAGTATTGGGGACTGGCCAGGTCTGCGGGCAGTCAAGCGTTACACTCACCATCTCTATCAGTTATGCGGAAGGAGCGGATAAGCAGTGACGTCTAGTGAGCGTGTGGCTCCACACCGCAGCCGGTTGGGAGAGACGGGGGAAGGAGAAGCTTTTTATGGGGTTACACAGCTCGGTGGGATCCACTCACCTTCCTGTAAGTACTCCGCTCATCAATACTCCCTTACACCCCCCCTCTTAGGTCTCCCCTTCTCCCCGCTGTTTATTCATTACTAGAACATTGCTCTTACTCAATTCATTAATATTTTTCTCATTGTCGTGCCACTTAGCATGGAGCTGATATTCGGGTTTTTTTTCTTCTATATACAACAATAACCCAATTCCAAAAACATACAACACTACCTCCCATCCCCAAATACATACACCACCCCCAAATACATACAACACTACCGCCCAAATACATACAACATCACCCCCTAAATACATACAACACTACACCCCCAAATACATGCAACACTACCCCCCAAATATATACAACAGTACCATCCAATACATAGAACACAATCCCCAAAATACATACAAGACTACATCCCCAAATAAATACAACACTACAACAACTCCAAATACATACAACATTATTACATTAGGGATGGTCTCAGGCCTCTTGTTCCCTGGCTTTCCCAGCTGTTGTGGGCATCCTGCTGGGCCTCTCTCTCCCATGTCAGGTCTCTCTCCCATCAGAGTGTGCCAAAAGCTGGGACCATCCGGAAGTCGTGCCCAGCTTCCTACGTGCACCGGCGGGGGAGTGAGGCACCCAGCATGGGACAGAGAGACAGGCCCAGCAAAAGGCCAGCTGCAGCTGCGGAGAGCAAGTGCCTGGCAGCAACCACGGGCCCTCTGGCCGAACCCAACTTCCGGAGCTGGCTGACTGGGCCCCCGCAGCCACTGGGCATGGGACACTTGTTATGGCTCTCTGCCCTGTCGGCTGCCCTGAGGGTTACCCAAACTATCTCAGTCATTTCTACAGTGTTGGTACTAAATTAGCTTTTTGGCAATTCCTCCTCCCTTCTTTACTACCTGTTCTTTCTAAATATAGTGTAACCTGGTATAGTTATGCCCCAGTCCTGACTTTCATTGTACTGTGACTCAGTAATAGCCACAATAACTTTGTCATTATTGCAACTCGTTCTGTGATATTATATCCCAAACAGCAATTATTTGTACACATTGCACTAAGGTTTTTGTTACTGCTGATTCTAATCCATCCTGTTTGCTTGGCGCACCTGATGCATCTTGTTAAAGCTGTAAAAATATTACAACAAAAATTCAGTTATCACATGAGTTTATTTCAGGTGCACACAGCGGAGACAGCTTAAAAAAAAAGCTCTCCCCCAGATAACACGGTATGCCATATATTTATACCCTAAAAACTAAAGCTCCACCCCTTTATGGGGGGCTTGGACGTCACTAAATATTACATCATTTTGTAATACATAAAAATACTAAAGCTGATGTCATTTTGTAATACATAATAATACTGGATAAATGTACGTTAGCTAAAAATCATTATGGGGTTAAATGTGATGTGTCTGTTCTGCCACCTGGCATACAGTATGAGTATGAGAAACAAGTTCACTGTAAAAATCTGAGACTGCTAACAAGGCTTCTCATAACTTCTGGCCTGTTTACACTTTCATTTGGAGCTGATTGGATGAGGAAAGATAAATAAAATCATCTAGGAGTGAAAACATTCTATTCTCTGTTTCACAAGTTTGTTCACACAGATTTCTTAACATAGAAAGATGACATAAAAACTTACAAAGACAACACAAAATGGTGGACTAAAATAGTCAAACAAAATGGCTTCTTAGATCCTAATGCTGTTACGTCAGACCCCCTAATGTCTCAACTTTGTCAATCTCAAATACATCTGAGCCACAGCACTAGCTAGGAATATTACATCCCTCTTCCTTTCCCTACCTGCTACCAAATCTATATCTCTTACAATGGAATCCTACAAGAAGAGTTACCTCCTTTTTCTGGGATCCAATTTTTCTGTGGTGCACTGTGCCCTGCTAGTGCAGCTTAGGGGTTGTGCAGCAGCACAGATTGTGAATATACCTGCCATGTACAACTTGACCAAGGTATAGGAGCATCTAAATGTTGATAGAATAAAATTGATTACCTGCATCATGGAGTTGCCCAACTCATTTTTATTATGTGATCTTTGACTCTCACCCTCCCAGAGCCCACAGTAGTCAAGGCTTCCCACATCCTGGGAGGCCTCTGAGGAAGTGTGGCTTCTCAGGTGGTGCCCGTGTGTGACAAGAGGACATAAAACATGTGTATTTCATCCTTCAGCCTAGCAATATCCTTCTGCAACTGAGAGAAAGAAGTGTCTGCAGATGGAACAGTATCTGAACCTCCAGAATATCTCACAGAAAAATACTACCTTACATCCACTGCATTGGACAATACTAAACACTGTAGCAGATGTATACATTATTGATAATGTGTATTAAGATGTTCGAGCACTGGTACTTTAATGTATGTTGAATAGGAAGTATTAGAGATACTTAAAAGGTTATGTTACAAAGTCTCATGGCTGCTAAACTGGAGAAAACAACTGCACTATATTTATCAATGGGAAATGTCCTACAGGAAGCAATAGGATTTTTTTTGCCTTGACAAATTTGGCAGTTTTCTTGCTTTATTTGTCCCCCCAGTTTTGCAGCTTTGATATATAGCCCCATACATTCTCCACTGAGATCACCAACATTTTTCTGTCAATTCTGTTTTGGCTGCTTTTTATTAAATGTATGGTATGTGAGTACATTAATCATTTTTTTAAGTTTCAATTGTGACCATTCCCCACTTTTGAACCTCTATTAAGTGGATATGTCATACTGCCAAGCCAGTGAATATGCGATACTGCCATGCCAGTAGTAAGTGTGACGCATTAGGATTGTTATATTTCCAATATGACAAGTAGGAACACTAGTTATTATTAATTACATAATATGGGCTGACACAATAGGTCTGGTCACTTTGTAACCCCTTTACAGAGCTCACAAGGCCATCTGTCTTCTTTCATTGTATCGTCCCTTTAATCTAACTCATTCCCCTGTACACATACCATCCATGCAGGCTTATTACTTAAAAAACATTCAAAGAGAAGCTGACTTGTTACACATGCTGTGGTCTTGCCCTCGTCTTCAATCCTTATGGGAACAGATTAATGATTGGCTACGGAGGATTTTGGGCCTCGATATTCCACTGGATCCTTGGTTGTTCTTGCTGAACAGATCACAGGGAATTACCGGATCTACCCTTAAATTAATTTCCCACATTGCAACGGCAACGAGGTGCGAGATAGCAGCATTGTGGAAACAGAATGAGATTCCAACAGTGGCCAAGATTAGAAACAGAATTTAGTTTGTGTGCCAGATGGAGAAACTTACGAGTCTGGTTAATGACACTGGTAATAAATTCCAAAAGGTCTGGTTACCCTGGCTAGCCCAGACAGACATCCCAAGGGTGAATGCCACCACAGTGTTGCTTAGATAGTTCTAGATGCGTTCTCCTTTGACTAGTGTTAGGGCATCACGAGATAAAGATAGTCTTTGGAACCGCACGGGAGTCACACAACATGGTACCCCAAAGCAGAAGAGGCAGGGATTCTAATGGCTCAAGGATCGGACCATTCGGACACTTCCCCCACTCCCCACTTCCTTCCCCTTCTTTCCCTTTGTTATGTGGTGTTAGGTTTTATTTGATGTGTTGGTATTGATTTAAGAAAACGTAAAATAATTACGGTCTGTTATGTATTTTGTGCAAAAATTCAATAAAAATGTAAGTTATAATAAAGAGAGAAGCTGTCTCTAAATGTTGTACATTTTACTGTTCCGACCAGCTTGCGTGAGCTATAATATTAATTCCCTATATAAACGAGAGCTCTGCTGAATTCCATATACTTTGGAAGTCTATAAAGATACTTATTAACATCATGTATTATATAACATATAACTTGCCAGAGCCTGAATGGTTCTGTGTGTATATGGTATGTTACTCATTTGGTAATTTGGCACCTTGAAAAGTTTCATTTTTGGGAAAGGCAAAGCACATTATTTAACTTTTTTTAAAACTTTTTAAACATGACAAATGGTTGCAATTGATGCTTCTGGTGTGCAAAACAACTTCTTAATACCAGTAATAAAGCACATACTCCTTGTTATAGGGCATGAGTATAAACAGAAAATTACCCAGTAATGTTATAACTAGTCATGTGACGCGGGACATTTACATGCATAAGAGATACCGGCACCCCATAATGGGGCCTGTATCTCGGGAGCAGTGGGTCCTGGACCTGAAAACAATGCATTTCTGCTCTGGAGACCCCTTGCTCATCTACACTAGTGATACAATTTTAATTAAAATATGTAGTAAGGACCAATACACAACCCATCCCCTGTGCCCCACATAAAACCATTATTTATTTATTTGAACACATGATTAATAACATAGGCTGGCGGGGGTCCCCAGGTGTTCCCCACAGGTGTCCGGGGGTCCTTGGGGGGTGTCCGGAGGTCCTCGCTGGCCTGCAGTATCATTTGTGTTGTCAAAAATAATAAAGATGGCCTCCATTTCAATAAATACACACCCCCCAAACACATATAGTACAGCAGCAGTGTGCAAACTGGGGGGTGCGACACCCAGGGGTGGGCGCGAGACTGCCTGCGGACAGGGCGCTAGGTTTACAGAGGCCCTGCGTGCTTCCTGAAGGCACTTAAATTAAGTGCCGGGGGAGCTGCAGGGCCTCTGTAAGCCTTGTAGTACAAAATAATAAATATGCGCGCTGTCCGTCTAAAATCTCCTTTAAAATCCCTCTTCAATGCTTCTCCCCATGTCCCGTGATCAGCGGGGCTAGAGAAGACTCATATACATAAAGACATAAAGAGTTAAAACGTTTCCACTGGTTAGCTGGCTGCATTTAGTTAGCTCCCATGAGCATTGTGGCTATCCCTGATGAAGTGTCCCACGTGACATGAAACGCGTAGGAGAGCCACTGCATGTTGGGCATGAACGTGATGACGCAACACGCCTGACATTGTATTGTATGTCTTTTTTTATATAGCAACAAGAAAGATGATCCAGGGCTCCACGGGTTTCTTTAGAAAATAATTTATTCACGATACACCCAGTACAACCAGATACACTGGTACAACCAGTCACTTGACAAAGGCCTAAGTGAGGCCGAAACGTTGGGTATCTTGAATAAATTATTTTCTAAAGAAACCGTGGAGCCCTGCATCATCTTTCTTGTTGCTGTATACCTGGATTTCTGCAGATAGCCATCCCTGAACCAGGAGCTCCGGCATTGCACAAGTATCGCATTTATTTGCCTTTATTTGCAATTTTTTGGAGTGCTACACACCCATATATCTTTATATATAGCGCCATAAATGTACATAGCGCTTCACAGTAGTGATACATGTTGTAATCATATAAATAACAAATAATATAAATAACAGGTCATGGGAATAAGTGCTTCAGACATAAAAGTAACATTAAGGAAGAGGAGGCCCTGCTCTGAGGAGCTTACAATCTAATTAGTAGGTAGGGGAACGTATAGAGACAGTCGGAGGGAATTCTAGTAAGTGCGTCTGTAGGGGGCCAAGCTTTATGTATCATGTGTCCAGGATTATCCACAGTGCTATTCATATGCTTCTTTAAGCAAATGTGTCTTCATGTGGGTCTTAAAGGTGGATAGAGAGGGTGCCAGTCGGGTATTGAGGGGAAGGGCATTCCAGAGGTGCGGGGCAGTCAGTGAGAAAGGTTTAAGGCGGGAGAGGGCTTTACATACAAAGGGGGTAGATGAAGACATCCTTGAGAAGAACGCAATAGTCGGGATGGTGCATAGCGAGAAATTAGGGCTGAGATGTAAGGAGGGGCAGAAGAGTGTGAGATGTGAGATTTGATCGGAAGCCAGGAGTGGGATTTCAGGAGGGGAGATGCAGAGACAGATTTAGGAAAGAGTACACAAGCGCAGGAATCACTACAGGTGGATGCCGTTCTTAAACTTCCCCTCAGCATACGCCAACAGCAATCCAGACAGGGGGATTTTGTCTGAACAACGGACCTTCCTTTGGAGTGTTTTACTGCCTTGTGTACTTAGATCTATATGATCCTCATTTTATTGTAAGTTTTGTACTTTTCTTTTAATGTTATTATAAATTGTATTATTTTTTGAAATTTTAGTGATTATTTTCCTCTTTTTGCACCCCTATCCTTTTGTCCCTCTGTAAGCCTTTACTTACCTTGGATCCGGCGGCTTCCTTCCCTCGTCGCCATGGCAACGCGGCATCAAATGATGCCGGAGCGGAGGTAAGTAGGGTTGAGGGGGGGCGCGGGAATGAGGAGACTGTCGGCAGGGGGGCACAGGAAAAAAAGTTTGCGCCCCCTGTAGTACAGTAATGAGCAAACTAACTATTATCCAGATATGGATAATAGATCATTTACCCATTATTAAACAAACATTAGCCAGGCAGTAAATAAAGTAAATAAAATCGTTCTAATTACCCCTGCCATTATAAAGGGCATCCTCGTCAGCATACTGCAGGGCCATGTCCTCCGTTGACAGACAGAATACATAAAAAAAAACAATCTAATGGCCCCTAGCCCCTTAATCAACTTAGCGGTTAATAACCACTATAGTAATTAAGGGGTTTACCCACCCTCCCCCGCTACCCACCCTGGGGTCCTAACCACCCACCGTTGACCCACTATACCCACCCTGTACCAGTTGAGTGGCATAGTAGTACGCATATAATATGGGCATGATAAGCTACTAAAGCAATCAATGGTCACCCTAACACAAAAGCATGAATGTCCAAAATACAGAATAATCAAACATATACAAGAACCTAAACCACTAAAATCAAAAATTAAAAGCACTACAGTAGCTAACCAATCAATTACCTAAATGAAACCACTAACCAATCAATTAAAGAAATAAAACTACTATGCATCCAATAAAATCATAAAAACCACTAGACAATCAATTACATAAATCATACCACTAGCCAAACAATACATTTAATACATAAAAGCAGTAAGCAACACAACAATTAATTAATAGAACCACTAGGCAACACATAAATGAAAACCAGTAGCTAATAAAATACATCATTTAATAAAAACACTTACCAATCTGTCCCCCAAAAAATACACAAGCCATCATCAATTCAAAACAATTTAATCTAAACAATAAACAGAAATAGAGAATATAACAGTCAGTAGAAGAAATGAATTTGGCCAAAAATGCATTGGCTACCACTGTATTCATCTGTACTCTAAAAAGGCACACATTAATACATTTGCAGTCAATGGGCAATGAAAAACATTTTTTTTAAAAATCCAATCAAAAAACCTGTAAAAATAAAAGTACATACATTCAATATTTATTTTACCTTTTGAAGCGTTGGCCCTCCGAATGTTGTAGAATGTTGTAGAATCAGCAAAGCTCTCGTACCGTGACGTCATGAAACACAATCCAACGTCATCTACCGTGATGATCCGGAACAGGTAACCAAATTCTTCTTTCGTTAATCTTCTCTCATCTTCTTCTTTCTTCATCTGCGATTATTTCTTTATTTTCTTTATCTTCTGTCTTTATCTTCTGTCTTCATCTGTTAATCCAATGACCCCATGTTAAATCCACGATGTTGACCCGTAGGCTTCTTGAGCTCAAATGAAACTTCACGGACTTAAATATGGCCTGTGACATCATATTTGGCTGGCAAATGGTTCACACGCCATCTGATTAGCTGGGAAAACTATGTGCCCTTTTTAATGTGACGTCATCTAAAGGGTCTGAAGCCAGCCAATGAGAATGGTTGTGCTTCATCTTCCTTTAACATGACGTCACAAATTCAAACATGGCTGCCATCACATGGTACTTCAACCAATCAGATTGTGAGAACTATATCCCCAATCTGATTGGTTGTTGTAGACCAAAGGCAAAAAAAAAGCACATGGATTTCACAGCCAATCAGAAGGCGTGTTAACCGTTTTCCGCCCAAATGTGACGTCACAGGCCATATTTAAGGCCGTGACGTCTCATTTGAGCTCAAGAAGCCGACGGGTCAACATCGTGGATTTAACATGGGGTTATTGGATAAACAGATGAAAATAAAGACAGAAGATAAAGAAAAACAAGAAATAATCACAGATGAAGAAGATGATGGAAGATTAAAGAAAGAAGAATTGTGTTACCTGTCCTGGATCTTCACGGTGGATGGCGTTGCACTCCCCGGCCACAGAAAAAGCTTCCCGCAGACTAAAATGCAGCAAGCAACTCCATTGAAGGTTAGACAGTCTACAGCTGTAGGATTTAACACTTCTGTCAGAATTACCATTATGGAGGCTATCTTGCACCGAGACGACTGCTGAGATTCATAGTGGGGTGCCCCTAATGAATCTTAAGCCACCCTTATTGGAGGGTGTCTCGGTCTTTGGCTCAGACAAATTTCTTTAATCTGTTCTAATTCTCTGTGGTCGGAGAGGCTACAATCGGCTTGAGGCCCTGGTCCTCTCATAGAGTGAATATCATTAACACCCTTTGGGGTGAAGATAGGACTCTTTGGGTCCAGAGACCCACAGACTGGTTCAACTGGGGATGGTTCCTGAGTAACAGGACCACGGCCTGATCCTTCATTGGTGTTTGAAGACGTCCCTTCTAAGGGATCTTGACTTTCATCACATAACGGAACTGATATACAGTTTGAATATTCTTGTCTTGCCGTTGAAGGGTCAGCTTCACATTCACCCAATTGAGGAATGGGTAAGAGGTCATTGCGATGACAGACCTTTACCCTGCTATACGAATCCTTGATGCGGTAAACAGGGAGGCCAGGCATCTGAGATTCCACTTCAAATGGAGCATCTCTCCAATGGTCAGCTAACTTTAGCTTCCCCGGTATTCCCAGGTTCCATAGAAGAACCTTGTCTCCAGGCTGAAGTTCCCAATATCGTACCTTACAAATCATACCTCCGCTTGTTGTTCTTGTTTACCTTGGCAGTGGCTTCTTCCGCCAAGCGATACGCTCTCTGGATGTTGTCATTCAGCCGCTGTGCATACTGGTAGTGTATGGTATTGGAGATTCCATCGGTGGATACCCTTAGGCAAATATGCACGCAACCTGGCTTCTCGGCGGAACATCATGAAGTAGGGTGAATAGACGGTGGACTTGTGCAATTATAAGCATGCACCAAATGCTCCACGTGCTTGCTCCATCCTGCCTTCTCGGAGTCCTTCAGAGTGCCCAGCATATCCAGTAGGGTCCGGTTGAACCATTCCGATAGAGCATCTCCCTCAGGATAATAAGTAGTCATTATGGACATTTCAATATTGACAGCTTCAGCAACTCTCGGATGGGCTTGCTTTTAAAGTCCTGCCCTTGCGGTTCGGTATCCCATAGTTTATGAAGTACCTCTCCCATAGGACCTTCGCCACCATGAGGGCCTTCTGGCCTTTGGTGGGAAGGCTTGGGCGTAGCAGGTGTAGTGGTCCGTGATCACAAGCACATTCCCAATACCCCTTGAATCTGGCTCAATACACAGGAAGTCAATGCAGATGAGGTCCATGGGTCCAGAGCTTTTCATATGGGCCATTGGAACTGCTCTGGTAAGCAGTGTTTTCTGCTGAGTACACCGCAAGCATCTGCAGCAATGGTGTTCCACCGATTCCCTCATCTTGGGCCAGAAGAACCGGTCTCGTATTAGGCCAAAGGTCTTGTCCATTCCCAGAAATCCATGGTCATCATGTAGGGATCCTAGGACCATATACTGCGGGTTCCTGGGTAGAACCAGCTGTCTTCTATCCGATTGTTGTGGTAAGGAACCACAAGATAATGGTCTACTCTATCAATCTGGAACTTATCTCATTCTCGCATAAGAATGGCAACTGTGTCCTCTGGGGCACGCTTCACCAACGATGGATTCTGGTTGTGAATAGCCGTACAGCCACTGGATCTCGCATATGTTCATGGACATGTTCTTTCCGTCTTATCACAATTATCCAAAAAAAGTGTACTTCCAGCGCACAGCAACAGAGAGACAAGTCATAAAGGTAAAGATTCTTTATTAAAGCTGCATTAAAAAAACAGAGGGTGCAACACTCCTACGCGTTTCGTGCATACTCGCACTTTATGAAGGACTCCTTGATAAAGCGCGTGTACACACTAAACGCGTAGGAGTGTTGCACCCTCCGCTTTTTTAATGCAGCTTTAATAAAGAATCTTTATCTTTATGACTTGGCTCTCTATTGCTGTGCGCTGGAAGCACATTTTTTTGGAATACACCCATTCAGTGTCCGTGAATGTATGTATATACATAGATACATTCACGGGTATTAAATGGGACAGAAAAAATAAAAGACATGAATCAAAAATCCAAAAAAACTGTAAAAGTAAAAATAATAAACTTTTCTTTTGTTTACTCACCATTAGATGCCCACTCATCGAAATCCAGGCGACCCGGAAGCACTGGAACCAATCCATTTCTTCTTAAGAGGGGAGGTGTTCCCTCCTCGGCGACTGGCTTCAAAATGAGGCGACATAGGATTTTATAGGCCTATGACGTCACATTTTGGTCAAATGTTTCCCACAGTCCTGATTGGGCCGTGAAAACATGTGATTTGGCCGGGAAAAAAATGATGACGTCATTTAAAGGCAATGAAAGCACAGCCAATCAGAATGGCTGAGTTTCAATTGCCTTTAAGATGACGTCATCAAAAGAAAGATGGCCGGCGACACATGGTACGGTAGCCAATCAGAGCGTGGGAACTCCATCCCAACTCTGATTGGCTCTAGTAGACCATGTCACAGAGGCTTGGGGGAGAACGGATGTGACGTCATTGAAAGCCTGCACATGGTACTAGAGCCAATCAGAGTTGGGATGTATTTCCCACGCTCTGATTAATATACAACACAACATTGCAAGAAATGACAATAAAAAACACCAATAATTGTCATTTCTTGCAATGTTGTGGTGTATATTAATTCTCTAATTATACGATTTGTGGTGAAACATAGAACCAATGTGGAAATAGGTTTACTCTATTCAGCCTATTTCATTGGCTGTCCTAGACCAATCACATCCCCTGACGAAGTCGCCACAGTGTGACGAAACGCGTATGGCTGGTGACGTCATCGCGTATGTGTTCGTGTTACTGGGAGTTCCTGGCGTCCTTGCGCTCTGGCTGGTGGCATTTTCAAGAGCTAGTAACTGCTACATGAGGGAGCGAAGGGCGTGAAGGCATTGAATGCCTTTCTATCTTGCTGCCAACTCGGTATAGGAGTTTGTGGTGGCTCTGGGCTCTCTACATCTACTCTGCCTATGGGGACTCCACCTACCATCGCAGATGACCACAATTAGAGATTTCTCTCCCACAAATGGTTCTATTTTAAATCCTGTAAGTGCACATTCTTATGGGTTGCTGATTTTTAAATAAATGTACCTATTTTTTATTCAGTTACGTGCTATGGAGCTTGCGCTTTTGTTTGTTTTTTGTCCATATATATATATATATATATATACATATTCCTCACTCTGCTGATCTTTCTCTTCTTTGATACACACATACACCACATGTTTTTGTAAGGCCTCGGGAGTGAGAATCCCCATACATTTGTAGACTGAATGTTACTTTACATTACTATGGTTATAGTATTCTGTCTGTCTTTTGGCAGTGCACAATGAAATACAAGGAAACATCGAAGTCTTAGGCACTGGGTATTTACCATTTACATCTCTTGCTTTTGAAGGATAAAAAAAGAAATGCAATATGTGAAATGACTTTGGAAGTGTGAAATTCACTGACAACTGTATCCTTGATCAATCTAGGCTTTTCAGAACATTGTCAGAACAGCATGTGCACATATGTTTTCAATGTGCTGCTGGTTGTTTAGTTTTTTTTTTAGTTTGTTTTTTTGAAGATCAGAAAAAAATGTCAGTTTAAAATATCTGGTAGTCTGATTTATTTGAGTAATCCTATTTCTAAAATAATTAGCAATTGATATTGTAAGAACAACATTAAATGGGTCACTCATTAATAGAATTGAGCATCTCTATAGAGGAAATAACAATGAAAGGGAATAATGATTTCAGGTGACCAAGTAATAAATCTAGCTTATTAAAATTAGCTCTTATTAAAATAGCTCTGAATTAAAAATATACTGAGGGTTGTTTTGGACAATTTGATTTAGTTTTGCATCTTGCATATGAGTGGTAAAAAATTACAGAGTAGTCCTCCCACGCGTTTCACGCAAGTGTTTGCGCTTTCTCAAGGAGTTATGGTGAAATAGCCTAATAGAGCTCAGTGTCTAAGATGCACAAATTAGTTGCTTTCCATGGCAAATCTTTTTTTTTTTAACTTGTAAATATACTTTTAATGAAGCCTGGGATTGCAATGTGCAAAAAGACTACCAGAGTTGTCAATAAAATATCCATGTGAATACGCTGTAGAGCCACTTCCCAGTACAGGAGAAGATTTCCGTCCATTCAAATAAATGGTACAAAAAGCTTCTATTGCACAGGAAAGAATTAATTACAAATTGAATAATTGTATATGTAAACCATCTTTGTGATTACTGGGGCCTTAAGGGGTCAACTGTATGGGCCTACACAGAGTAACGCCCCTTCCCCATAACATGATGCTGGAGTGACTAGCAGAAGTTAAGCCTCACCCCCTTCTGCCTGGAGACAGTGACATCAGGATGGAATATAAATAGTAAGGAGGAAGCTTCTGTAACTTAGATCTCAGGAGGAGTTGAAGAGGAGGGATCTCACTGTGAATAGTGTATATAAGTTCCTATGTTTAGGATAGGGGAAAGATCCCCATTTATTGTTTTCTAGTTAAGGAGAGTGTCCTGTTTATATTGTGTCACACAGAGATGGTCTTGTGCTGCTCTAAATGTTCACAGGGATCCAGTCTATGCCCAAATGAGGCCTGGGAATAATTGGACCAGTCCCATCGGAGGGTCCATAGCTGACTCTCATCCAGAAGACCACGTGGTGGGCAAGCCTCCCCAA
The DNA here is from genome assembly GCF_040206685.1 of Ascaphus truei. Taxonomy (NCBI): domain Eukaryota; kingdom Metazoa; phylum Chordata; class Amphibia; order Anura; family Ascaphidae; genus Ascaphus; species Ascaphus truei. The sequence continues at coordinate 331,772,447 of NC_134486.1, forward strand.
GACAAGGAGGCTGATCTCATTGGCAGTAGTTCCAGGCCTGCCAGGGATCCAGTGGACATGAAGCACAGCTGGCGCTGTAGAGCAGAGGGACTCTAGATAACGTAAGAATTATAAAGCCTTAGCACATTCCTACCGGGACAAGATGGGGGCAGCTAGGGAAGCCATTCAAACTGTATGAGGCTAAAGGACACTAAATTGTATATACAAGATGCACTATGTGCAATGGATGTGAAACTGTGTCTAAAAGATAATAAAGCTGCTGTTTGAATAAAGTTCTTGGCGACCATCATTACTCACCGATGCATGACACCTTAACCCTGAATGAGGTAATGCAATCCTGATTAGCCAATAATACAGACACTGATGTAAACTCCCTAAGAGCCGGGCAGGGATGGTTACACACAGGTCGGTGTGTCATTAATGCTCCTCGGGTGTATGACTGTTAGCTCTTTATGCCACAGACTGATTATTTATGTGTTTGTATTCATGCACTTATAAACACTTAAGCTTTTAATTGAAATATTCGACTGATATTTTCTGCAATCATAACAACGGGGAGGAGTCTTCACCAAAAACACTATGCACATATTGTATATACTGTATAGTTTAGATATCTACATAGCATTTTTGCTTCAGTTGTGTAGAATTTGTGTTCATAAAGTTAATTGTGGCAAAATAGACCATCATTTTCATGCATCAAATGGGTTATTTAATTGCAGATTAAACTTGATGCAAATGATGTCCTTTTAGTACCTGCCACTCTCTGGACACTGAGAAATATGGCTCTGCAAACACAGTAATATGCACTAAATAAAAATATATATTCTATGACATGAAATGATATTCTTTAAGTTTCACTTAGGAAGAATCGTGTTATAAAAGCACTAAGGGCCATATTTACAAAGCAGTGCAATGCCAAAAGTAAATGAGCTACAGTACAGTATAAGGAGTCTTAATTTGCTGTAAGGTGCCTGATGGAGTAGCAGCATGAAGTAAATGTGGCCCTACGTATATAACTCGTAATGGGTTCTATGTCTGTATGGTATTTTTTTTTTTTTTAACATAATCCAAACATGTTTTTCTTTTTAACTAGGCACTGTTTTAATCAGGTCAAAATATGTGAGGGCTTATTCATCCCAATATCTCACCTGCAAACTGGGAAAATTTTAAAAAAAATGACAGCACTAATTCATCAAAATACAGCTCATACTGCTGCGACACACTTTATTCGAGCAAATACCCAGTATGTACCTGGCAGATACGTATAAGATTTTTTTTTTTTTTTTAAAGAAATCGTGTGCTGTTTTTGCAGCAGTTTTGCAGATAGAAGACTTTGAAACAGAAAACTTTAAAAAAGGACAGAAACAGTGTACAAACATTGAAAAACATTGTTTTACAGGTTTCCTGCTAAAAAAGATTGCCCACATGTTACACGAAGTTTGAGACAATGGGGCCGATTCACTAAGCTACGTTAATTAGCGCTGAAATGGGTTACATCGCTCGGGATAAAAATGGTGAAGCCATAAGCGCTATTCACTAAGGCAGTTTGGCGCGTTTTCGGCCCGCCTTGCCCAAAAGGGCCATATCGCGCGATCACCTTCTTCCCCCCCTGATATCGTGCTTAAAGTTAGATAGCACGATAACTATTATAAACAAAGCAGCCTGTAAGAACTGCATGGAGACGCTGCGTCTCAATGCACGGCTCTTACAGGCGATCGTGCTATACAAATATGATTTTTAATACTAGTGTACATGAGCAGGGGGTCTCCTGAGCTGAACCGCATTGGTTTCAGGTCCTAGGAACCCCTACTTCAGTAGATATAGGCCCCGTTATGGTGTGCCGGTATCCCCTGCAGAATGTAAATGTCCCGGTCACGTGACGCGGGAGCTTTACAAGTGCAGGGGATACCGGCATCCCATAACGGGGCCTATATCTCCTGAAGTAGGGGGCTCCTGAACCTGAAACCAATGCGGTTCAACTCAGGAGACCCCCTGCACATCTACACTAGTATTAAAACACCAATACCAATAAATAATAATTCATTACCGTAGCGGATAGCCACTATGGTAATGAAGCTGCATTAAGTAAATTTTTATAATAGTGTGCGGGAGCAGGGGGTCCCCTGAGCTGAACCACATTGATTAATGGCTCAGGGACCCCCTGCTCCAGCACACTATTAATAAAAATACATTAACGCAGCTTCATTACCTTAGCGGCTATCTGCTAGGGCAATGAAGGGGTTAAGGCATAATAGCATGTTTATTGGGGACAATTGCCCCCAATAACCATTGCTATATACAACACACATCCCCCCCGCCCCCTAACACATACACACTACAGTAATGGGCAAAATTACTATTATCCACATATGGATAATAATGCATTTGCACATTAAATATACATTAATCACAATAAATACAATAAAAACATTTTGTACTCACCCTTGTCCGGCACCCACGATGAAGGCCTTCCTCATCTTCCTAGCCGTCCATACACTGGGTTGCTGAAAAATATACACAAGTAGAAAAAGAGCCAAACTAATGTCCCATAACCCCTTAATGACCTTAGTGGTTATTAACCGCTACAGTCATTAAGGGGTTAAGCCACCCTGACCCGATACCCACCCTTCACCCATTTATTTTTACAGTGGCTTCATCATGTATGTGTATATCACTATATATGCATGATTAACCAATATACAAATAAATGGTTAAGGATATACTGTACATGCCGAAATACAAGTCTCTCCCAATATCAAACAGCACCAATCAAAATCAATATCTAAGAAATGCAAATAAAAACACTCAATTTGACAATGTGTACACAATACAATTAATCTGTGCATCATGTTTACTATGCCAACCAATGCTCCAAATCAAATACACTATTCCAAACAAGATACAAATACAATTAAAGAAAAACAAAGCATCTCAACACAATTAAATTACCATCAATTAATCCAATCTCCAATCAATTACAATCCATATCAATTACACACTTCAATTCCTAAAAACAAACCATTGTGAAAAATAATCTGTCAAAGTAACCATCACACTAAATCTAGCTTCCAAAAATAAGACAATGAAATAATCTATAGCAAACAGCCTTTAAATAAACATTTGAAAAAAATGAAATGTAGATTAGAAACACATTTTTACACAAAGCAGCAAATTGCAATTCCAAAAAACATCAAAACAAGGCAAGCAAACAAGTTTTTATTATACCTGTATGTATGTCCATCTATAGTTTACAAACATAAATACAGGTGCAATAAAAGAGCATCAAAAACAATTGAATAACATTAAAAATCAACATGCAATACAACCACTGACTTGTCCTGTACGTATGTATATCCATAGTAACATACATAAATTCAGGGCAAATAAATGGACATAAAAAAAATGGAAGTCATGAAAAAAATTCCAAAAAACCTGTAAAATAAAAATAAAATACATTTATTTTGTTTACTTACCATTAGATGAACCACTCACCATAATCAAGGGGAACCGGAAGCTCTCGAACAAGTAATCCAACAACAGGAACCAGGTAACCATAAATAAATAAACCCTTACAATCCCCAAGTATATGTATCTTCTTTCTTCTATTTGTAATCCATAGTGGGGGTCTTTTCTGTCTTCTTCTGTCTTCTTCCGGGTCTTCTTATCTTCATCCGCCACGCCCTGATCTTCTTTCTTCCATAGGAGGTCTTTCCTCCTCGCCGTCTAGCTTCAAAATGAGACGACATAGGCTTTTATAGGCCTTTTACGTCACATTTTCGTCATATGGTTCTCACGGCATTCTGATTGGCTGGCGTCATTGCCTTTAAATGACGTTATCAATTTTTTTTTCCAGCCAAATCACATGGTTTTCACGGCCCAATCTGGACCGTGACAACTATGTGACGAAAACGTGACGTCATAGGCCTATAAAAGCCTATGTCGTCTCATTTTGAAGCTAGACGCGAGGAGGTAAGACCTCCTATGGAAGAAGATCAGGGCGTGGCGGATGAAGATAAGAAGACCCAGAAGAAGAAAGAAGACAGAAGAAGACGGAGAAGACCCCCACTATGGATTACAAATAGAAAAAAGAAGATACAGGCACTTGTGGATTGTAAGGGCTTATTTATTTATGGTTACCTAGTTCCTGTTGTTGGATTACTTGTTCGAGAGCTTCCGGTTCCCCTTGATTTCGGTGAGTGTTTCATCTAATGGTAAGTAAACAAAATAAATGTATTTTATTTTTAAATACAGGTTTTTTGGAATTTTTTTCATGACGTCCATTTTTTTTAATGTCCATTTATTTGCCCTGAATTTATGTATGTCCCTATGGATATACCTACATACAGACAAGTCAGTAGTTGTATTGTATGTTGATTTTTAATGTTATTCAATTGTTTTTGATTCTCTTTTATTGCACCTGTATTTATGTCTGTAAACTATAGATGGACATACATACGGCAGTGCACGACAAACCTGGTTGCCTAGTTGCCAGGGATGATGGATTTGCCCCCGAGGCGACCCCGCCTAAAGGCCGCTTAGTGCACGCGGTTCTGTGATTTGAATTTTTTTTTTTTTACAAATCCAGCAACCTGATTGGCTTGACGGGCTGCCAAGATTTTTTTCAGCCAGGCTCTATATAGGGCCATGATACTGTGGGTAGAATAGAACCCCAATGGAGAGCACTCTGCAGATGCACAATATACAGGGGACAGGAATAGGGTGTATATAGTGATGAGTGAATTGTGCACGTTAAAACACTTTATTAGAGTCTTGACTCAAGGTTAAAATACAGATGCTAAATACCAAAATAAGTGAGACTCATGTTTTTTTACAAATCCAGCAACCTGATTGGCTTGACGGGCTGCCAAGATTTTTATCAGCCAGGCTCTATATAGGGCCACGCAGGCGAATCAGCCTTCCTTTCAGATTCAACTGGTTAGTACTCTATTGCATCCCGCAGCCCCTGCGAGATGGTAGCAGGGGTGCTCTTCCCCGTCGCTCTTTCCCGTCCCCGCGAGGCGGGAGGCGATAGCGGGGTGCTCCTCCATCCCCGGCTCTCCCGCTGCTCGCTGGGTGGGAGGTTGTAGCGGGGATGCTGCTCCCTGTCACTCCTGCCCATCCCCGGTGCTCTTCTCCATCCCAGCGAGGTGGGAGGTGATAGCGGTGTGCTTTCCCGTCCCCGGCGTTCCCGCTGCCTGCCAGGCGGGAGGTGGTAGCGGGGGTGCTCCTCCCCGTCCCTGGTGCTCCTCCCCGTTGCTCTTCCCCATCCCCGCGAGGCAATAGCGGGGTGCTCCTCCATCCCCGGCTCTCCCACTGCTCGCCGGGTGGGAGGTGGTAGCGGGGATGCCCCTCCCCGTCGCTCCTCCCCATCCCCGGTGCTCTTCTCCATCCCCGTGAGGTGGGAGGTGATTGCAGGGTGCTCCTCCATCCCCGGCGCTCCCGCTGCCTGCCGGGCGGTGGTAGGAGGGCATCTCCTCCCAGTCGCTCGTCCTCGATGCTCGTCCCCGCGAAGCCAGAGGTGGTAGTGGAGGTGCTCCTCTCCGTCCCTGACGCTCCTGCTGCCTGCCCGGCGGGAGGTGGTAGAGGGGGTGCTCGTCCCCGCCGTGCGGGAGGTGGTAGCGGGGGTGTTCCGTCCCGCCCTCTGTCCCCCCCGTTCCCCCTTCTGTCCACAGTGCTCCCGCTGCCAGCGCGATGCAGGGGATTGACATGCGGGGGGGGCAGTGGTGGAGCTGGTCGCGGCCTTTCCTCTCTTCCTCACAACCCCCCCCCCCGAGTGTGTGTGTGTGTGTAGAGTGTGTGTGTGTGTGTGTGTGTGTGTGTGTGTGTGTGTGTGTGTGTGTGTGTGTGTGTGTGTGTGTGTGTGTGTGTGTGTGTGTGTGTGTGTGTGTGTGTGTGTGTGTAAGGGAGAGAGTGTGTTTGTGTGTGTATGAGAGAGAGAGGAGAGAGGTGTGTGTGTATGAGAGAGGTGTGTGTATGAGAGAGTGTGTGTGTATGAGAGTGTGTGTATGAGAGAGTGTGTGTGTGTGTGAATGAGAGAGTTTGTGTGTATGAGTGTGTGTGTGTGTGTGTGTGTGTGTGTGTGTGTGTGTGTGTGTGTGTGTGTGTGTGTGTGTGTGTGTGTGTGTGTGTGTGTGTGTGTGTGTGTGTGTGTGTGTGTGTGCGTGTGAGTGTGTGTATGAGTGTGTGTGTGTGTGTGTGTGTGTGTGTGTGTGTGTGTGTGTGTGTGTGTGTGTGTGTGTGTGTGTGTGTGTGTGTGTGTGTGTATGTGTGTGTGTGTGTATGAGTGTGTGTGTGTGTGTATTAGTGTGTGTATGAGTGTGTGTGTGTGTGTGTATGAGAGTGTGTGTGTATGAGAGTGTGTGTGTGTATGAGTGTGTGTGTGTGTGTGTATGTATGAGAGAGAGAGTGTGTGTGGGTGTGCAGGACACCCCCTCCCTACCCAATCCCCCAGTCGTTCACCCCCCAGTCAGTCACCCCCCCCCAATCAGTTAGTCGCCTCCTCTGTCTCTCTCTCCGAACTCTGTCTCTCTCTCTCCCTCTCTCTCTACGTCTCTCTCTCTCTCCCCGTCTCTCTCCGTCTCTCTTTCTCCCCATCTCTCTCTCTCCACTCTCTCTCCACTCTCTCTCTCTCCTCTTTGTCTCTCTGTCTCTCTCTCTCTCTCCCCCTGTTTCTCCCCTCTCTCTGTCTCTCTCCCCTCTCTCTCCCATGTCTTTGTCTCTCTGTCTCTCCCCTCTCTTTGTCTCTCTGTGTCTCCCCTCTCTTTGTCTCTCTGTCTCTCCCCTCTCTCTGTCTCTCTGTCTCTCCCCTCTCTCTGTCTCTCCCCTCTCTCTGTCTCTCCCCTCTCTCTGTCTCTCCCCTCTCTGTCTCTCCCCTCTATCTCACCCCCCTTCTCTCTCTCTCTCTCTCTGTCTCTCTCTCTATATATATCCTCTCTCTCTCTCTCTCTCTCTCTCTCTCTCTCTATCCCCTCTCTCTGTCTCTCTCTCTATCCCCTCTCTCTGTCTCTCTCTCTGTCTCCCCTCTCTCTCCCCTCTCTCTCTCCCTCTCTCTCTCCCCTCTCTCTCTCTTTCTCTCTCTCTCTCTGTGTCTCTGTCTCTGTCTTTCTCTCTCTCTCTTCACTCTGTCTCTCTCTATCTCTCCACTTTGTGTGTCTTTCTCTCTCCCTCCACTTTGTGTGTCTCTCTCTCTCCACTCTGTGTGTCTCTCTCTCTCCACTCTGTGTGTCTCTCTCTCTCTCCACTCTGTGTCTCTCTCTCTCTCCACTCTCTGTCTGTGTCTCTCTCTCCTCTCTTTCTGTCTCCCACACTCTGGATCTGGGTATCTTATTTACCCTGTATATCTTAACTGCCATATACCTACATCAAAATAACTGATACTGCTTTCTTCCAGATCTGACTCTCAAGCTTCACGCGGGAGACATCGGAATCCCCCCTAACCCAGAAGACAGGTAGGGAACACATCCCCTCCAACATATAACATTGCGGGAATGCGGGTACCTTGACATTGAGGCACTGCGGATCAGGTAAGATCCCAGGTGGGATTGCTGCTTTAGATATTGTGAAGCGGGGGCATCCAGACACTGGTTAATTGGTGCAGGAAACTAGTCACACACACACGCACGTAACAAGGGCTAATTGTAGTAAAGTATAAATGTAATACAATAAATAAACGTATGTCAAAAACGAATGTTGTTCTTACTATGAATTTATTCAATTTTTTTGGGGGTGGGAATAGGGGCGTGGCTATGGGTGGGGCTAGGTGGCGAGTAGATTTTTTGGTTCGTCGAGTAGATTTTTGGGTGATTTGTCAAGCACTGCATACAGGTGCAATAAAAACTTGTTTGCTTGCCTTGTTTTGATGTTTTTTGGAATTGCAATTTGCTGCTTTGTGTAAAAATGTGTTTCTAATCTACATTTCATTTTTTTCAAATGTTTATTTAAAGGCTGTTTGCTATAGATTATTTCATTGTCTTATTTTTGGAAGCTAGATTTAGTGTGATGGTTACTTTGACAGATTATTTTTCACAATGGTTTATTTTTAGGATTTGAAATGTGTAATTGATATGGATTGTAATTGATTGGAGATTGGATTAATTGATGGTAATTTAATTGTGTTGAGATGTTTTGTTTTTCTTTAATTGTATTTGTATCTTGTTTGGAATAGTGTATTTGATTTGGAGCATTGGTTGGCATAGTAAACATGATGCACAGATTAATTATATCATGTACACATTGTCAAATTGAGTGTTTTTATTTGCATTTCTTAGATATTGATTTTGATTGGTGCTGTTTGATATTAGGAGAGATTTGTATTTCGGCATGTACAGTATATCCTTAACCATTTATTTGTATATTGGTTAATCATGCATATACAGTATATATCTATATATACATACATACATACATGATGAAGCCACTGTACAAATAAATGGGTGAAGGGTGGGTATCGGGTCAGGGTGGCTTAACCCCTTAATGACTGTAGCGGTTAATAACCGCTAAGGTCATTAAGGGGTTAGGAGCAATTAGTTTGGCTCTTTTTCTTCTTGTGTATATTTTTCAGCATATGGACGGTGAGGAAGATGAGGATGGCCTTCATCGTGGGTGCCGGACAAGGGTGAGTACAAAATGTATTTATTGTATTTATTGTGATTAATGTATATTTAATGGGCAAATGCATTATTATCCACATATGGATAATAATAATTTTGCCCATTACTGTAGTGTATGTGTTAGGGGGCGGGGGTATTTTTTATAGTATTGTTTATTTTTTGGGGGCACACCATTGGTACCGCAGGCCCGCGGACGGCCACAAGGACCCCCGGACGCACCCGGACGCCCGCGGGGAACCCCAGACACCCCTGTGGGGACCCCAGGACCCCCGGGGACCCCCGTAGTCCCGCGGGGATCACCCGGGGACCCCCGCGGGGTCAGCCGGGGACATCCGGGGGGCCTGTTGTATGGATGGTGTGCCTGCAAAAAGGTAAACAAAGAAATATTTTCTAAGTCCAGCTCCTTTTGCGCCTGCATTTAGCTGGCGCGTTTGTTAGGCGCGTTATTTAAGGCCAATTCACTTAGCGCTGCTTAGTGCATCTCCTGTACTGCGAAAAAGCAGAGCAATAGCCTGATAGTGCGCATTTTGCGCCGAGGGCTGAAAAAAGCTCTTTTAAGAGCGATAAAGCGCAGTTATAACTGCATAGTGAATCTCACTGCAGCCTTATCGGTCTTATAGGGTACTTTGCACTCTTAAAGCCACTTAACGGAGCTTAGTGAATCGGCCCCATAGTCTGTACAGCATCTTTTTTTGTGTTTCCCATTGCCTCTGACAACTTGCACAAGGATTGCAATATTTGAATGTAGTCTCTGTAAACAGTACTTTTAGTAATTAGTCATTTCAGTTTGATTTTTAATTGCTTTGACCTGGTTCAAACTATATTTGAAGATATATTAATATTCCTTAATTCCTCATCTCGCTCTGTGACCCTTTGAATGCCTTAAGGCAATGTGGTAAAGAGAGCCCCAGATGTTTGACTCATGTAATAACTAATTAAATGATCTAAAGACAAGGCCCATAGTTACTAAGTGGTGCCATTCCATAAGACACATTTTGGCACCAAAGGACACCCTACATCCCTTGAAGTTAATAGACCTTAAGGGGAAATATTTATTAAGCAGGCTTCTGCCATAAGATACTTTACGAAACTAGAAGGCACCTCTACAGCCCATTCAAGTCTGGACTGTAACGTGTCTTCCAGCATCAGGAAAGTGTTGTACGTAAAAGACTGCTTATTCTATGTGGGCCAAAGTGTCTTCTGGTCCTGGAAGGTGTCTTACGGTTGTTTAGTAAACATTCTGTCCCCCTGGGTCCCATGCCCTCCCTCCTTATATTTGTGGAAGACTGTACATATTACCATGCTCTTCCCTTTAGAATTTTGCTGCTGGTAAAAAGATTGGCCTTACGTATAGAAAGACAAAAAGAACGATTCATGCGCTCCTACCAATTAAAGAACTTACCCCAAGTCACGAATCAGAGATAAAGGAATAATATAATAATATAGAATAGAAAATAATATATCCAATAGGTAATCTCCGAAATACCCAGAGACAACCTTCAATCCCCTCTGCTTCAACCCGGTATAGGGATCATCCAAATCCCTTAAGATAAAACGGAAACAGAAAAAACAGGGGAGCAAGGGGTTAACAATTTCAGCCAAAAAACTCGCAAATAGTAGGGCCAAACACCCCTAATAAGGGACGATTATGATAGTGATAACATTAGTAAACTTACACGGCCTTGTGTAAGCATAGGTGAATAATGGTATCTTAGGTGTATCCTCCAAACTGTCCCAGGAGGAAGGGTAGGGGTGGCAATAATATGGTAACAACAAAATACTTACACGGCCCTGTGTAAGTAAAGGTGTAGTATAGTGGTCTGTGGGGCTCAGCTTAACCCTTCCAGGATGTAGACCAAAGTGAAGGCACCAGCGTATGTTCTTTAAATAAGAACTGCAATCGGGACTCCCCTCATAGGTGCCTGGGGTCAGGCGCGTCATCACCCTGCACTCCGGACGTGGAGACAGAGCAGCTTTTGCGGCTAGAAAGTTTCACTGGCACACGACGACAAGCCTGAAGATCATTCTATACCGGGGAGAATGAAAAGGATTGCCTGACCCCAGGCACCTATGAGGGGAATCCCGATTGCAGTTCTTATTTAAAGAACATACGCTGGTGCCTTCACTTTGGTCTACATCCTGGAAGGGTTAAGCTGAACCGCACAGACCACTATACTACACCTTTACTTACACAGGGCCGTGAAAGTATTTTGTTGTTACCATATTATTGCCACCCCTACCCTTCCTCCTGGGACAGTTTGGAGGATACACCTAAGATACCATTATTCACCTATGCTTACACAAGGCCGTGTAAGTTTACTAATGTTATCACCATCATAATCGTCCCTTATTAGGGGTGTTTGGCTCTACTATTTGCGAGTTTTTTTGCTGAAATTGTTAACCCCTTGCTCCCCTGTTTTTTCTGTTTCCACTCCTACCAATTAGGCTAAAATATAATAGTGATCTCATGAATAAGGGTTATTTAGCCAAACCCTTTGGCCAAAGCATTATAAGCCTGCAGCCACGACAATGCATAACGAAATTTGCAGGTACCTACACTGAATATGTGTAATTATTGTTCCATGGACTAGTGAAATATGTGAGAAGGCCCTGAAGAGGTTGAATAAAGCCTATGCTTTTGTGAATAGTGCAATTCACTAGTCTATGAGACAATAATTATATATATTCAGTGTAGGTACCTGCAAATTTGGTTATGCCTTGATGTGGCCGCAGGCTTATAACGCTTTGGCCAAAGGTTTTAACTAAATAACCCTTGCTCATGAGATCACTATTATATTTTAGCCTAATTGGTACAGTAGGAGCACAGGAATCATTGTTTTTGCCACCCTCCTTATGCCTGAATAGAAAACAGAGTTGTCCTCTTATGTTTTAAGAGCTCCCAAGATGTGCAGAGCTCATTGGACTGGCCATGTTCTCTGTTTACCAAACGTTTATATACCAGGAAAATAAATAATTCTAAGAAAACCAACTGGTAACAGAGATGACAATCTAAATGTGATTGCTGGATTAGTTCTATTGCTTACCAACAACAGGGACAAAAGAAAATGTCAGTCTTTTCCACTAAAATGAAATGACCCATTTATCTCTTAATTTCATTTCTTCTCTGTTTCAAAGAAACTGTGAAGCAGAATTATAGAAGTCCAGACAGATCTCTATTCACTATGAATATCAAGTTTTCATTATAAATGATATTGTATCGATACTGTATGTTTCAAATAAAGTACAGTATAATGTTCATCCATTTTGACAACTGTGTAACTCCAATAAAGATGGGTTTCAAATACAAATCAGTTTGATTATTCTGTTACAAAATAAGTCATACTGCAAGCTTTTTGTCAACATAAAAATGAAAATATTATTGTTAACTAAACACAGATGTAGCAGCCAATAGTGCACCTGTTAATGAACTCATTGCGTTATCGCAGGCACAATATTTAATGCGAGATTTAATGTAGCTCCAATAAAACAAATGGTAAATGGGTGTCATATTTCCTTGAAGCACACAATATGTATCACATTTTTTTGTGAGTTTTTATCACGTTAACAAGTGTAATAATGCATGCTACATCTGTATGACAAGTCAAAGAAGAATAAGCAAAATAGTACATGTTTTACTTGGCTTTCATTCAACACAGTCAGATAATCATAATTCAGTTCTGCCAAATATACATGAACTCAAACAGGGGGTTTGGTGTATTTGAAGAAAATTAATTTCATACTGTAATTATCAAATACAAAAAGCACTTTCTTTTAAAAGGTTTAAGGTGACTTTTGAAAGAATTATAAAGCATGATTAATCTTTTGTGTCCAGTAGAAGCTGTCCTTAATTCTAAACTTTTTAAAATATGAATCTTTTGATTTTAAGTTAAATGGGCTCCTATGGGCTTTTCTTTTCACTGGAGGTTGACGTGCATGCATCGTGAAATATGTGTGAAATTCTGACATGTACAGTAGCCCACATGAAATGAGAAAGCACATTTACAGGCAAAAGAACTAAAACATTGAAAATAAGTTTTTTAATAAACAAATTAATTATCTACATACTGTATGGTCTATGACTGATCATAGTGTAATCCAGTTTTTCTTCACTATCCTGTACATTCTCCCTTGGTGGTTGAAGTACAGCAGGTGTGAAGTTGGCAAGAATTACAGAAGCATCCCATAAACATGTGGGAATACTGAATTAATGATACATTAAATACAATTAAATGCAATGCCCATATCAGAGTTAATGAGGAATCACATGGAATATCCCTGCAGTACTTCACAAACAGAGAAAACAGAAGGACCAACAATTGTTCACAAGAAAAAAGTTGCATTAGCCAAAATAAATAAGGAGCATGTTCAAGTAAATGGAGAGACCATCTTCTTCATATAACAAGATCTCTCATCTTCAGTACTACCAATAATTCCCCATACATTCATGTATTAACTCACTGCTAGTGGGAGAAAAAGTTGTCTGCACTACTGTATACTGTATATAAATATATGTCCCTAAATGCATCCTAGTTTTTAGTTATCCACAGAATATACAGCTATATTGCACTTGATTTTGTATACTTAGTCCATGCTGCTATCAAGGAGGCATCTTGTGACAACCACATTTAACCAAAGATAGCAAGCTTAGTCACGGATACAAGCAATATAACTTTGTGGGTTCTAGAAGGTTTGCGGCACACTGTAGTGTAGCGATCAAATGACTGTGATTTGCCCCGACAACAGGAACAAAGGAGGAGGTCCTTCTCCTCTTCCATTCTGACTGCACTCTCAGTGTACTGAGAGCTGAGTTTGGAATCTCCCCTAAAAACAAGTAAAACAGCAATAACAATGGGCGCTGTGTCAGACTCATGGGGAACTCAAAAGATTAAGGATTAAGGATTTCCCCCCCCTTCTTTTTCTTCCATATAAATGAATGCTCCTAATTTGTATTTGAATAGTGGAGATGTGAACTGTTTGCAAAAGTTTACGAACATGATGACATTTTCACAGAGAAACGGCAACATTCACCCCAAAAAATTCACAAGGTCATTTGAGATGTACAACATTTGCATGATCCATACTGTATGTAGGTCACATTGGTCATGTGACCTATGTAGTATTTTTATTTTAATGGAAAATTCAGTAAATTTTGTAGAGATGGGCAAAACTGTCAAAATCCATTTCCTGGAATTTCCCGAGCTTTCCATTAAAAATCCATTCTGCGGTGTAAAATCCATAGAAGGATTGTTCCAGTATCAATCCGTGCGGATTAAGCCAAAACCGCAATTGAATACAATCCGTGCGGATTTCAAAGAATCCTATCCGCAGATTCCACGATTCGTTGGTGGATTTAAAAAAATCTGCCAACAGTGTGTGGAATCCACGGATTGGATTCTTAAAAACCTGCTGACGGACTGCAAAATCTGCCATGTGGATTGTCAGGGATAATTTTTTTTTTTTTTTAGAAAAGATGAATCACCCTTTTTGAGACTGATTCACGGAAATCCATGGACCAAAGGAAGTGGCGGATCTGAGGCGGATCCAAATTCTCATACAAAATATGCCCATCTCTAAAATTGTGTGCCCTTTTAACAGATAAACACTGCACATTTTAGAACAAATTAGAAAATTAGATCTGGACACAACGCACATCTTGAATGAATAGAATGTTTAGTGCTTGCCTTGGAAATCACTGAACTTTACCAGTCAACAGTAGAGAGCTTTGAAACATGTGCAAAATGTTTACTATAAGTGTCAAGTCTAAATATTTGCTTGTTTTGTAAATTAGTCCACAAGCAGTGAGGTAAAGAGCACGGAAATGGAATCCCATTAAAAAAAATCAATTTCACCCAGCAAATACTCTTTAATATGCCAATTATTGTAAGTGGCTGAAAAAACTAAACCTAAACATGGGAAAAATCATTAAAGCGTAAAATAAATATATTTCTAGACCATCAAATAGGTCACAGCAAGAATAAATGTTGTTCAAATATAAAGTTTTAAGTACAAAATACATATTAGTATCTTTTACCCAACAAGAGCTTATAGTGAAAAAGTACAATAAAAGGGGAGTAGCCCCACATAGTGGAAACTATTGTGTGCTGCCTTAAACAATCATTATTACAATTAAAAATAATTTTTGTTTTATTTGTAAAATAAAAAGGGTTTTATTTTATTTCTGCCTACTGCTGTGTGTCTGTGTGTCCTAAATCCCTTATTAAACATGCGGTGAAGCAGCTTTTGCATAAATCCCATTCATTTGTATTAAACTCAAATTCTTCCTTAACATTGAGAAGAGACATCACAGCTTTGCATATGTCATAGAACAAAGCAGAATAGATAAAATGTCAAATGCTTCCAAAGTTAAGGGCAGTATAGGAAAAATGGAATTCAGAATAGCATTTACAAATTACGTAAAAAAAAGTAAACTAAAAAAATATATATATATTTATATATATATATATATATATATATAAAAGTTATCACTGACAAATTTATTTTGGTGTAGTATGGACTACACCCCTGGTAAGATTTCTAAGGTTTCTTTTACTTTCTTTAGTATTCATATTGTCTACTGTATGTATTACAGCACATTATTTTAAAGAGATTCCAAATAAAAAAAGTGTGACTGTGTTTTACTCAGTGCTCTCACACCTTGAGATGTCACTACACATGATTATCAATACAGATAAAAAAATAGTAGCTGCTTGTTTTATTGATCATCTAAATTCATACTTGGTTTCAAATATCAATGTGTTCTGAAAATTCACAAACACAATTGGTATAATCAGAGAATGTATTCCTTAACTTAATCATTTTTTATATATGGTTTTTCATAATTAATCTCAGTAGATTTTTTTCCTTTTTTTCCCCTTTACACAGTGTCAATATGCCCAAAAGCTTTTATGAGACTCATACAGTATACAGATTTTGAAAACTTCATTGGTCCTCATTGGTAATATATTATTATATGTTATTTATCTGGGAGAACGATGTTAATCACTACATCTGTATATAAAAATATCTATCCAAATGCCAACCATTTTTAAAAATAAACAAATCGGTTAATTCACTGTAAATTGCTTTGTCTAGCTCAAGTGAGTACAGAATGCATTAATGCCATAGTTTAATTGTCATTAATAGAGATAAATAGCTGACTATTTATGTAGAACTGGTTATTGTGATATCAACCAGACAGTTTACTAATGTATTGAATGATATATAGGGGGAAAGATACACCACTCAATATTATTATGAATTGTCATATTACCCTTGTACGTAATCTTACTGTTTATTTAATATTGAGCATTAGACAGATATATTCTGTAATTAAACATTATATACTACAGCATCACCCAAAACACCACACATTTGTAAACCAGCCAGCGCAGTACTATTGTAATATTCACTAGTGGCAAAATCCTGAAATGTACTTCAACAAAAGAAACTACTGTAGATTTAAAGACACCTTAGTTTTAAGTTGTGGTGGACCTAAAGCTGGAGTTCTGTGGTTGAGTCTCAATTGATTGATCAATCAATTGCCGGTTACAATATTAGTCAATCATCACAATGTTCACTGGTTATGTTTGTTCCCAATTATAGTTGTGTATAGTTAAGGCATTTGTAAAATAAAATTATAATGATAAACAAATTGAATAAAATATTATAATTGTAACTTTGTTTTCTAACAATGCTGCATTTAGATGCAAATATTTATGAAAAATAAGGAGCTAGATACTGTACCTATGAAATAACATTTAAAAGTACAGACTGCTGCCTTAAATAATTTATTCTTACAGTAGTTCACTGGAGTATGTGAAGATATTTGACCACAATCAATTTAACGGTCAATTGACACTATTTAACTGGGCAATTGACTACTGTTTCAACCTTAACCAAATGGGTTGATTTTTTTGTACATATCCTCTATAATTAGATTATTTTGCGAAAAAGGTTTGATATATGTACTTTTACCACAATGATGTTAAACATAAATCTTAGCTAATTAGAAATTCCCCTTCAGTTTAACCTGCTCTCTACTCTGAGTACTTTCATTTCATTGCCCTTTACTGCTTTGCTTCTGTTCAGCTACAGTATAAAGTATGAGAGCAGAAGATTATCAAAAAGGGCTTCCTCTATCACAATGGAAGAAATATACAACTGCAAATGAAAAAACAGAAAATAAACACTGAGAAGTTTGTGAATTAGGTGCACACCCAGAAAGGATGGTAAACGCTATAATACTAATCTCTTTCTAAATTATGAGATTGGGTCAATCTTGTATCAGGGCAAGATGCAGGAACGCTACCATGACTGCCCCGGCACCAGAGGATTAATGTTGTGGAGGGTCCAATCCAGAACCATGGACCCCACAGCAATCCTGCAGCTGGCACTGTTTCCGAGACATTGAGTCTGGCTATATCTGTAACAGGGGTCGTTTTTCTATATATTACCAGAAAAGGCATACAAAAAAAAAAGTGGTTAGGAAGTGTTGTAAGCACAACACATGAAGTCATATACTGTATGTACTTTTACTTTTACATACAGTACACATACATTATAATGTATATTATCATTTCAGAAAAAAATTGGTGCAAAATAATATGTTTTGGATCCTATACAAATAAAGCTACCAAAAATGCAAGTTTACCAAAAAATCGCGTTAAAAATACCATAACTCTGTTTTATTTTATATAAAGTACTATATAGTTCATTTTTACAGCAACCAGTTATTTATATCTGTAATAATGTACATACTGTAGCTAGTTCACGTAGGTCTGTCTTAGTTGAGCTTTCTAGAGGTTTGGTAGCTTTACTGTTACCAATGATTGCCAGTGGGCATTGTCTGCCTTTTAACTCAGGCCCAAATCGATAAAAGACTGGAATCGCTGCAGCATTCTTTCTAAAAGAACAAGTCAATCACAAAAAAATAAGTCACCCATAGCAAGAACAAACAAACAAAGATACCAAGGAAGCAGCATGTATAAGAATAATTCATGCTTCCATCACAAAGAAATGTGTAGTGGTACAGTATATTGATTGCAAAAACAGAAAACCTCTGCCTGGAATTCTAAACGTAAAGGTTAAGACAGCAAAAAGCAGCAATAGCAGAAATCTGGTGATGGCACAGCTAGATTTGTGCTTTTGGCTGCTTTGCCTTCTAATTAGCAACATAGTTGGTGTATCTGTTATTTGGGTAAATGCTCAGTTTATTAGATCGTTATGTTCAATTCCAGCTCTTTATTGACTGGTTAATGTGACTGTTGAAAGTGATATTTAAAAGAATTGTCAAGACCTGAATTAAAATACTGTACAGCGAAGACCTTTGTTAAGAAGTGATTTTTTGGTGCAATAAATATATGCATTGTGCTACATATTCTAATTATGTTTTGCAGTCACAAGTACAATGCAGACAGATGATTAACATAGGTGGATAGATAGTATAGATAGTCTGATTTGCATTGCTTGTGTTCGATATTATGCTGAAGCTTTGTACTACACGTCATATTAACAATCTTAAGATGTCAGCGGCTCAGTAATAGCTGATGACAGAATAAATCACAATAATTCACTGCATCAGACAGATTAATCAGGTCCAATGATTATTAAGCTGACAGAATGACTGCCTCCAACTCTTAACTCCTTCACGACTGGAACTTGATTAAATAAGTGAAAGGCTCCCTACAGCAGCAAAAGGGTTAAATGCTCTATACTATTGTACACATTATTAAGTCTGTTTTTCTATTCTTGGTCTTATATATTTATTTATTTTCCTTTTGATCTTCCTCGTTGCAGAAAAAGTATTTCAGAAAGCATGCATATTTTATAACTGTTATATAAACAATAGAATCATAATCATGACAAACATCAAAGCACAAGGTATTTGCCCTGAGGCCAGCGGTCTTAGACAGCACCAACTTTCACATGGTGCCAAATAGTCTCATTTATAACACTGGTTAATATCAGTAACTGGTATTGGCAGATGTCTCTCCGTGTCGGAGATTCCTCTTTGAACAAGATTTTGCAGTAGTTTTATATGCAGGTAGTTATCCTCCTGCATTTGACAGTCACGTGCCACAATGCTAACCATCTGAAAACACAATTCTGCTCTCTTTAAATACTGCTAAGATTTGTATTCACCACTGTTATATATATTTAAATAATGTATTATTCTCTATAGCTTCACTAAGTAAGAAACAATTGTTCTCAACTAGCAACTTATGTAGTGGTGTTCCCCTGCCCCCCCCCCCTCCCCGTTGTACCTCCGTTGTGGGTGCTGTAGTGACGAGCGGCAGACCCCCAGGCAATTCAGGAGGGTGGGGGCAGAGCAGGGAGCGCTCCGGTGCTTTGGAGGCTCCGCAGCAGCCCGGAAAGCATAGGGCGCCGCTATGTTTGATCGTTGCGCATGCGCAGTGCAGATGTGTGGCGGGGCGCCCCTGGTAGGTCGCGCATGTGCAGTGTAAGCGCGCGAACGGCTGGCCAATAGAGAGGAGGCTCTGAGCTGGGACTACAATTCCCATGAGCCTCAGCGGAGCCACATGACACCAGGGAACGAATAGGAGTGAAGGGATTGCTGGCAGGCAGGAAAGGGAAGCGTGGGGGAGAGACCACGCTAGCAGAGGGTCCTGGATGAGCAAGGGGAGAGGAGGTGTGTGTTGCAGGGGGTCAGTGACCAACTGCATAGGCCAGAGATTCCCCTTAGACCCCAGTGCAGACCCTGAGTCACCACCAGCTTGTGGTACTGCAGGGAACAGCCATAGATAGGGACAGCATACTGTAGTTGCAGACAGGGACACAGTATTCTTCCTGCGCTGCTGTGCTGCCAGTGGTTTGGGATCAAGCTGCTGGAGTCAAGCAACTACTCGTGAAAGACTACGCTAGATCGGCGGATCCTTTGCGAAGTACTGTTACCGGCTGCTGGAGCGGTCGGAAGGTAGTATATAAGTGCACCAAAACCGGTACCTGCAAGCGCTGATCCCGCCTTTGGGAGGGTTCTTTGGGGACACTGAGGGTTAAGTGACCAAGGGACTGGTCCAGTACATTGGACACGGTGTGGGCGCACACTGTGGTGGGTAAAGGACATTATTTCAAGGTGGAGTGTGGCAAGGCCACTGATATCTAATTATTGCATTGCTATATTTATATGTATGCACTGTGGTTATACGGGTGATGTGTATGTTCATGCTCTGCATTCAATTAATAGTAAAAGGTTACAACGTTGTGAATTATTATCATTATTCTTGTCCAGGGGAATCTTACTTATTGGGGATCCTGGGCAAGTGGAGGCGCTGCCAAGTACATATTGTTACCCCAGGCTCCCAGTTAGCGGAGGCCAAGATCTCGCTGAGCCAGCAGGTATATACAGCATTAGTAGTCTCTCTATATCAGCAGGAAAGAGGACTACATTTGGAGGTGCTGCTGAGATCTCCGACCTGGGGTGCCCAAGTAGATTCACAAATTATCGCTAATAATGTCTATACCTTCATGGCAGGAGGTCCGCAAGTGGGTCAAATGTCATCACGACACGTGGTTTGCAGTGAACCGAGTCTCAAGCCTTACCCCGGTACTCTCAGTATCTGACCAAATACAGAAGTCACCAGCCATGGCCACCGCCAAGATTGTAGCTCACACATAGGACAAAGACTACCCTGGGTATAAGATGCTCCTGCTGGAAACTACCTCTGAACAATGTCACCAGACTGTTCCCCACGCCCTGGTCTTAAAAGCCCTGTCAGGGGAAAGATGCCCGCTGGTTTATCCGGAGCTACCACGCCGTCAGCTCTCGACCCCCCCACTCTGGGCATCCGGAACGGAGAGATCCTTCTCCCCAGCATGGCCGGCCAATACCGCCATTCAGACGCCTGGGTCCCGCGTCACGTTTGCACCAGACCCTGTCAGTCAGCACACTCAGTGGAAGGACTCTTCGTTCTTGCCATCCCCTACACACCACCCTGCATCCAGGCCTAGTGGTAGCTCTCCGCCCAATGTGTCCACCGTCCAGCTGGCGGACGCACTCCTTTACTCCGCACAGTCAAACAATATCGCAAACTTAAAGCATTTTCAGGGATTCAACCTACCCCCTTAGACGAGGCCGAGTTTGAAGAATGGAAGGATCACGCAGAACAAGTGCTGCCAGAGTGGAACTGCACAGAGGCCGTAAAGCGACAGCGGATCGTGAAATGCCTGCGTCCACCCGCTTCCCATATGTTACAGAGCTGCCGGGATGATCACCCTGAAGCCGATTCCCAAGCAATGCTGCATGCGCTCATCAAGGCCTATGGTACACCCGTGGACAGCTGTGTCAGATCAGTATACCCTTCCTCGGATTGAAGTTCTTTTAAATGCCCTATCGGGGAACAAGTGGTTCAGTGTGTTGGATCTGAGGTCCGGGTACTACCAAGTGCCAATGGACTCTGAAGATCAGGAGAAGACAGCTTTCGTGTGCCCGTTAGGGTTTTATCAATTTACACGCATGCCACAAGGGATATGCGGTGCTCCAGCCACTTTTCAGCATCTAATGGAGAAGACAATTGGGGATATGAACCCCAGGGAATGCTTAGTGTATCTGGACGATATTATAGTATTCGGGAAGACACTGGAGGAGCATGAAGAGCGGTTGATGAAAGTACTGGATCGACTCAGCGCAGAAGGGCTCAAGCTGTCAATGGATAAGTGTCGGTTTTGCCGCACCTCGGTGACCTATGTGGGCCATATTGTCTCTGCAGAAGGAATATCTACTGACCCCGGAAAGATAGAAGCAGTGGTGAATTGGCCGCGACCCAATAACGTTATGGAATTACGTTAATTCCTGGGATTTTGCGGGTACTACCAAAGGTTTGTGGAAGGCTACTCACACAAAGCGAAGATTTTTAATAACCTTCTGAAAATCTACCTCGAGGATACGGATCGGAAAGCCGCTTCCGCTTAAGCACCCTTCGGGAAAAAGTGGACTCCTGCATGTGAACAGGCATTTCTGGCCTATGCAGATTCTGATCAGCCGTACATCCTACATGTTGATGCCAGTTTTAACGGTTTAGGAGCCGTGTTGCACCAGAAATACGATACCGGACTCCGACCAGTGGCCTATGTCAGTCGGAGTTTAACGCCCAGCGAACAGAACTATCCTGTGCACAAGCTGGAGTTTTTAGCCCTCAAATGGGCTATCGTGGACAAGCTGCATGACTATTTGTATGGGGTACAATTTTAAGTTACTGCACCGACACACTTTATTCGAGCAAATACCCAGTATGTACCTGGCAGATACCTGGAATGCGCCGCTCCTCACCTCTGACAAGCCCCGTTGCGTTTGCCTTCCCAGCCTGGGTTCATGCCTGGCTGACGGGCGGCTGATCTGTTAAATGATAATGATTAGGATTTAATAGGCTGCAATGCTTCGCGTGTCTACCAGATGGCATAAATTCATGAATTGTAATGCAGTATATATATATATATACTGTGCAGTATTGCAGCCAGCGGGAATAAAATGCTTCAATCCCTGCCTGGAAAATAACCCAATGCACTCGGGCAGAAAACAGTCACAAACCTCAATACACCCGGGTATACCCGAATTCGTGGGACTAGCCGAGCTCGAATAAAGTGTGTCGCCAGTGTAGGACTGATAATAACCCGTTGACATATATCAACACGTCTGCTAAGTTGGATGCTACGGGCCATCGCTGGCTGGCAGCACTCTCGAATTATCAATTCACCCTTAAGTACAAGCCTGGGTCTATGAACATTGGCGCTGACGCCCTAGCCCGTCGACCTGGACTAAATCCTACTCCTGATGAGGGTAATTGGGAAGAGATTCCGGGACCAGGAGTACGGGCCTTGTGCTCCCTAGCAGCGGTGGTGCAAGACAGAGTGGCTTTCTCGGAATTGAGGATAGTGGACTCCTTAGGGTGTCAAGCAAAGTCTATTCCAGGAGCGTACCGTCATCCGGACGGCATGAACATCACCCCAGACAAAATTATTGCCTGGAAGGATCTGGTACAATATAAAATTCATGATCCAGTGGTAGGAATAGTCCATCAAGCTCTTCAACAAGGAAATCCTTCATTGCTCAAACAGGCCCCTAAAGAAATGGTAGCCCTGTTAATGAAAGAAATGAACAAGTTCAAGATGGATAACTGTCTATTGTATAGGGTAGTGCCGTATCACAACCATCCAGATAGACGACAGTTGTTCCTACCCAAGATCCTGCAACCTATGGTTCTCCGCGCATTACATGATGACCATGGTCATCTTGGGGTTGACAAAACATTCGGGCTACTTCGTGACCATTTCTTCTGGCCCAAAATGATAGAGTCTGTGGAGCTACACTGTAGGCGGTGTACCCGCTGTATACAGCGAAAGACGCTACCCACCGGGGCTTCACCCATGGCACATCTGAAGAGTTCAGGACCCATGGACCTGGTGTGTATGGACTTTCTTTGCATCGAACCTGACACCCGAGGTATCGGAAATGTACTGGTGATCACAGATCACTACACCAGATATGCTCAAGCCTTCCCTACTAAAGACCAACGGTCTGTGACTGTAGCTAAAGTCTTATGGGAGCAGTACTTCCTTCATTATGGACTGCCGAATCGATTGCATTTAGATCAAGGTCGGGACTTTGAAAGTAATCTTATACGAGAACTGTTTAAGTTGCTGAGTATCACCAAGTCCCGGACGACACCTTATCACCCAGAAGGGGACGCTATGCCTGAACGGTTTAACCGAACACTGCTCGACATGCTGGGCACGCTGAAGGGCTCACAGAAGACTGAATGGAGTAAGCATGTAGAGACTTTAGTGCATGCGTATAACTATACTCGCCATGAGTCCACTGGGTATACGCCATATTTCCTGATGTTTGGACGAGAAGCTCGGCTACCAGTGGATGTACGTCTGCGGATATCTACCGAAGGGGGTATCCACAGGAAGCATTTCAAGTATGTGCAAAGGTTACAAGACAGTTTGCAGCAGGCATATAAATTGGCAGAGAAAGCTTCGGCTCCATTAAATGCGAGTAATAAGAGACGTTACGATCATAAAGTGATTCATAAGGAAATTCGTCCAGGGGATGCTGTCCTCCTTCGCAATCTGAGCATCCCTGGAAAGCATAAATTGGCCGATCGTTGGAGAGACGGTGTATATGAGGTGGAGTCACAGATGCCTGGCCTCCCGGTATATCGTATCAAAGACTCAGAAGGCCGGGTAAAGGTATGGCATACAAATCATCTGCTCCCTATACCTCAAGTAGGAGATGAAGATCTGGAAATAACAACTGCTTCCCTAGATGGGGAGCCAAACGCAACAGAGGTTGTTCCAGAGACTGTAAATAATACCAACTCTGAGTACTCTATGGAGGGAACCTCTCAAAGGGGCCTTCCGACCGCAGGGGCATCTCCCGAAGGAGCCACAGGTAAAGGGCCCCATGATCAAACATCAGATGAGGTGACTCCAGTGAGTCAGAGTCAGAGCCCATGCTTTGTGCCTCAAAGAGACTGTGTTGAAACATTGAGCCCCTCAAGGGAAGAGCTGAGTTGCAAAGTGAGATTAGTTACTCTCCCGAGGGAGTATTTATTTATTTATAAAATATTTTACCAGGAAGTAATACATTGAGAGTTACCTCTCGTTTTCAAGTATGTCCTGGGCACAGAGTAAAACAAATAATACATGGTTACAAGCACAGTTACATAAATGAACAGAGTAAGTGAGTAACAGCTGCGTAGAAGCCAAAGAGTGGGTCAACCATCCATGAGAATGACTTATGATCAATTCAGGGCACCCCATTATGAGGCTCAGCAGTGGGCTCGCAATAGAGTGAGATCTGTGTTTGGAATGTTCAATGAAATGTATAATCTTATGTAGAGTATACAGTGATAAGTTGTATTTCTATATATATATGCATTTTTATTGTGTAACTGTGTGACATTGGTGTACGTTCCAAGCGGGGACGTTGGATTCTACCTGGGGGAGAGTGTAGTGGTGTTCCCCTGACCCCCCCCCCCATTGTACCTCCGTCGCGGGTGCTGTAGTGACGAGCGGCAGACCTGCTGGCAATTCAGGAGGGTGGGGCAGAGCAGGGAGCGCTCCAGTGCTTCGGAGGCTCCGCGGCGGCCCGGAAAGCATAGGGCGCCACCATGTTTGATCGTTGCGCATGCGAAGAGCAGATGTGTGGCGGGTCGCCCCTGGTAGGTCGAGCATGCACAGTGTAAGCGCGCGAACGGCTGGCCAATATAGAGGAGGCTGGGAGGTGGGACTACAATTCCCATGAGCCTCAGCAGAGCCACATGGCACCAGGGAATGAATAGGAGTGAAGGGATTGCTGACATGCTGGAAATGGAAGTGTGGGAGAGAGACCACGCTAGCAGAGTGTCCTGGAGGAGCAAGGGGAGAGGAGGTGTGTGTTACAGGGGGTCAGTGACCCATTGCATAGGCCAGAGATTCCCCTTAGGCCCTAGTGCAGACCCTGAGTCACCACCAGCTTGTGGTACTGCAAGGAACAGCCATAGATAGGGACAGCATACCCTTTACTGTAGTAGCAGACAGGAACACAGTATTCTTCCTGCGCTGCTGTGCTGCCAGTGGTTTGGGATCAAGCTGCTGGAGTCAAGCAACTACTCGTGAGAGACTACACTGGATCGGTGGATCCTTTGCGAAGTACTGTTACCGGCTGCTGGAGCGGTCGGAAGGTAGTATATAAGTGCACCAACACCGGTACCTGCAGGCGCTGATCCCGCCTTGGGGAGGGTTCTTTGGGGACACGGAGGGTTAAGTGACCAAGGGACTGGTCCAGTACATTGGACACGGGTGGGCGCACACTGTGGTGGGTAAAGGACATTATTCCAAGGTGGAGTGTGACAAGGCCACTGATATCTAATTATTGCATTGCTATATTTATATGTATGCACTGTGGTTATACGGGTGATAGGTGTATGTTCATGCTCTGCATTCAATTAATAGTAAAAGGTTACAACGTTGTGGATTATTATCATTATTCTTGTCCAGGGGAATCTTACTTATTGGGGATCCTGGGCAAGTGGAGGCGCTGCCAAGTACATATTGTTACCCCAGGCTCCCAGTTAGTGGAGGCCCAGATCTCGCTGAGACAGCAGGTATATACAGCATTAGTAGTCTCTCTATATCATCAGGAAAGAGGGCTACACTTATTTGTCTTTACTGCACTTAATTGGTGGTAAAACAAATTTCCCTTCTAACATTAAATGAATGTATTTCAAATATTTGACTTTAGCTTGTACAATGTCATATTACTTATTTATCCCAATATTATGCTCTCAACATTCTTTTCTTGGGTTGAAGGATGGCTAGTTTTTCATTTGAATTGATTGCACCAAAATACATTGATTTTTGTCATTATCACAATGCATACTATTTGTTAAGGCTGTCTGCCATAGCATGCATTGATCTCTCTCCCTGTCTTTATTAAAATAAATGTACAGTATACAAAGTAGTCTGACAATCTGTTCACTTTGGAAAAGTCATCTTCAGTGGAAAATCCAATATACATCAATGAGACATTTTTTATCTTTAGCACAACTTATCTTGAGACTGAAAGAAAAAGCAAGATGTGTGAAAAAAATTTATTTCTTGACTAATTTGCTTAACTTTATTTTGTGATATAGAAAACGGAAAACTGTGCACCAAATTGTGTATTATGTTGTGACAATGTGATTATATATAAAGTATAAGTGAATGCTGGATTAGGTAATAATTAAGTACATATCTCTAATAAAGTGCACCCTAAATTGAAGACAAAACTGTAATATTAAAATAATATTGTGACAATGAGATAGCATGATCCAAAAATACATACAAAAATCTTCAATAATAATGGTAGACTGCTGCTTATCAGAGTGGATGGCTCAGCACCACATGAATGGACATAGAAAAGAAAAAGACACAGCACACAACTCTCATAGTGTAAAATATTAATTATAATGCTACAAACAAGTGTGGTAATAAATGCATGTACAAAATAAATCAGTTATAAAAGCTGGGCATGTTTTGAGTACATGTTACCGCTCGTGGACTCGCTCCGTGGGTAGCCGCTGCAGTCAGAAGTACAGCATCCCTCCATTATCCCAGATGAAGTAGAGTTCATTCTATGAAACGCGTAGGGATGCAACAAAAAGGTGACAGTGGCGCTCCCTATCAGTTATACGTTGGATAAAACAATGTTCGTGATCTGTCTATAAGACCATAACAAAAAAACAGTTAATAGAAGTAAAATACAATAAAACAACCAGATGATAATATTAATTATACTGGCCCTTGATAAAAAACTGCAGCTCAACCTGAAGAACTTGATCCTCATATGGTATGGTAGTGGAAATGGTGGTGAGCGTATGTGATGGATATATAAGAGATATATTAGAACACTCGATGGTGGTGAACAAAAGAATAAAAATCAGATAATACACAGTACAGAGATCAATGGTCAAGGAGAGGAATATAGATAACTTTACTCACACTGCCATGTTTGAGCTCCTTCTCCTCAGTTGTTTTCTTTGTGCATGGAGTCTGCCATGTCTAGGAAACAGTCTCTCATCAGGCCTATGGTAGAGGGCGTCCGGTTTCCCAAAAACCGTCCCAGTAAGCATGATAAGCATAGACACGAAGATAAAAAATGAACAGTTTATTGATATATCAAAGTAAGTGTTAACTCACATATAGAACAACACTCTCCAGCTCCTGTAGCCACATGGAATGCTCCGTCGTGGTTTCTTCCTACTTCCACATCCGACTGCATGACCGCAATGAGGAAAACTTGTGGGGGCTACGGCAGCCTTCTGAGTACAATAGGATGCACGTACTGACAGGAATAACGCGCTTTGGAAAAAACTTTCCTTCGTCAGGTTCCTGTGTGAGTTAACACTTACTTTGATATATCAATAAATGTTCTTTTTTTACTTCGTGCCTCTGCTTATCATCCTTACTGGGACGGTTTGAGTTTTATCCTTACTGGATGGTTTTTGGGAAACCAGATGCGCCCCACCATAGGCCGGACAAGAGACTGTTTCATAGAGGTTGCATAATCCATGCACAAAGAAAACAACTGATGGGAAGGGGCTCACACATGGCCGTGTGAGTATAGTTATCTATATTCCTCTCCCTGACCATTGATTTCTGTACTGTGTATTATCTGATTTTATTCTTTTGTTCACCACCACCATTGAGTGTTCTAATATATCTCTTATATATCCACCACATGCGCTCACCACAATTTCCACTACCATGAAACACGTAGGACCTGTGCTGTTCAAGTGTTCAATACTTTATTTCTCGGTATCGCCGTGCCTGTGCTCCGATCAGCTTTTGCGGTTTACCCGCTGCTCCGGTGCTGGAGAGTCACTTGTTTGGGCGTGCCCACAATCACGTCAGGAGCTCCGCTCTGAAGTACCGAAGCTGCAGCTTGTAACTTGGGCTAAGTGAGTCCTAGAGACAATACTAAGGGGAGTAGCTTGTCTGGTTGTGTGCTGGGACGCTCCAGCGGACTCATCGCCAGCAGAGGATTTTCTGGACTGGTGGTTCCTGGGTCGAGGGACGCTGTGCTTCTGGGCTGACGACTGCGATGGCTACCCATGGAGTGAGTCCACAAGCAGTAACATGTACCCAAAACATGCTATGCTTTTATAACCAATTTATTTTGTACGTACATTTATTACCACACTTTTTTGTAGCATTATAATTACTATTTTACAATATGAGAGTTGTGCTCTGTTTCTTTTCTATAACTTTATTTTGTGCAATGAAATATGAACATCTATAAAACGTATGCATTAGTTATTCATGTAATAAAATAAACAGGAAAATATGCACTATACAATTAAAAGATGAAAGATGAGGTATGCTTCCATAAACAAAGTGTCACTTTTTGGCTGTTCAATAACTAATAAATTGGAATTCTTTAGAAATGACAAAACAATTGTGTATCCTAAAAAGTAATTCACTCACAGGTTATAATATTAGTGATAAAGCAGCGTCATTTCAATATGCCTTTAGTAAAATCCTCAGAATTCCTGGATATTCTGGCACTGAACTGATCAATCAGATTTTGTTGATTATTTATCAAATAATGATAGTGACGATTGCGGCACTACCTCATGGAAACGCCCACTGACTTAGTTTGGATTTTCCTTGTGATCATGCCCCAATTGGCACGAACGCGGTTTAATCAATAACCCCCTTAGTGAGAACTCTTACAGTATATAAAGGAATTATATTTCTTTAGGGTTCTATGCTGTGTGTTTTTCTGACCAATCCCTTATTTATAGAACTTGTGCTAATGACTGGGAAAACCAGGTAGAAAAATATGTGCACACTTCACCTCTGACCCCATGTTATACACCATGTGATGTACAGGAAACATGCCGAAACAAGGGCTGGGCTAGCCACACAACACGGTGACCTTACTGAAGGACACAGTGAAAGCAGTCAAAGCTGCCTGTATATTACTAAATAGAAATGCATGTGATACAAGCATCTTTGCAGGACATCTATTTTCTTTATTACCATACAGACAGAAAGGAATAATAGACATGCAGTTTTGTCCTGCATCTTGTACATAAAAAAATGTGTACATTTAAAGCACCACAATCCAATGCATTAGTATCCCAGCCATGCTACACTTGTCCCTGATCTAGTTTTGCATGGTCAAACATTTTGAACACATCTTAATACAATCCTACACCCTTCAGGAATCCACTGTTTCCTGAGATATCCACTCAATATCTGCCTCTCTCCAGCGGTCAAAAGAATGCCATGACTTTATCAGGAGATTGGTGACGCAACAGGGATATTGATTTATTTTTTCTTTTACACAGGAAATAAATATGAGGATATGCCAAGAAACAAGTGTCCCAAAATGGTGTGGAACCAAGCTTCAGCTTTATGGAATTCAATGTTAAAGTAAGAAGGACACAACCTTTTGCTACAAGAAGTCTTACATCACCAGGGAACAACACTGGGAAGTTCACTGGACTTCCAGATTTGTGACAACGCGATCACTTGGGTAGTGATTTAATGTGCACAGTTGCCCCCACATGACTCAAATGGAAGGGAGGGTTCTCCACTTCTGTTCATATTCCCTTCACTGTTCCAGTGGAGGTCGGCCCACTGACAGCTTTTAGATAGCAGCTGAGGAAAAACATTGTCAGGATGTCAAAAGGGACTAAGGCATGCGGTGTCCTTTGTGACATCCTGAGATCATTGGGGCAGCAAAAGGGCTTTATGGAAAAAAAAAGACATTCATAAATATAAAGGTTCCATATCCAAAGAAGTCTAAAAAAGTAATTCCAATTTTTTAAACTTTCCCATACAAAGACAATCATTAAAAAACATAATAGAATGAAGAATCATGTAAAGTATAAACAAAAAAGTGATTCATGAAGATATCACCGTGGCTGGGCTTGTGGAAGCATAACATATGTACATATGTTTTCCATTACATTTATTTGGCATTTACAAAACAACTGTTCATGTGAAATCAGAATAAATCAAATTACTTACTGTACATTTGTAATCGTTTTTAACAATGTTGACAATTTGGGGGATTGAAAACTAAGATTTATCATTTTAGTTACTACAGTTATACAACAAAAAACAAAGAAGCCCAAAGCTACATCCAATATGACAAAAATACACAGTGAAATACCTATATTTCTCTTCAAAAAGGGTAATTTAGTTAAACCCTTGGGCCAAAGCGTTATAAGCCTGCTAGCCCACATCAAGGCATAACCATTAGCAGGTCCTAACACTAACTGATTAAAATTCTTATTTACCTCTATAATTAGAGGAAGAATGATCGCATTGGATCTGTCACAACCAGCTGCATGCAAGACTACAGTTAATTCAGATCCCACAGCGAATATGACCTAGTGACTCTATTTTGAATTATTGATGTTTTCTATGCGAGTCTGGGACTCTTGTTTTATTTTCCATAACACTATTATTTACTGTAAATACAGTATACAGTGTACAGTACTTATATTCCGTTGTATGAGACACACAATCTGTCTTTGAAAAATGGTAAGCAATTACCTAGAAAAACCCTAGACATGGTCTGTCCACGCCTTCAAAATGCATAATAGACTCTTTTAGATTAGAAGGTTTATCATTTTTAACCAATAAATAGCTACACGCACTTTAAGACTATGGGAAATATTATAATGCAGTTTAATAATGAGTGGCAGCTATGAAAACCTTGTATGAAAAACCAACATAGCTTTAATGAATATGATAAAGGTCTGTTGCTTGGAGTAGAGGAAAGTGTTCCATGTGTATGATTCAAACAAGAAGCATCTGTAAGACAGTGCTATTGACGAATACATTGGATTACTGTGGAAGGACTTGCTTATTACTGTAGAGATACATAATAGAGTACAATTTATCAAGAACAGTTCAAACTAAGGCAGTCTTACATAAATGTAAATGCTGTATTCGTATTATTATATAATATTTAATAGAATGCACATGATTTTCACATTCATGTTTAAAAATGCTTTATTATATGTCATTTTAGAGGGGTAACATAAACAAACAAATTTAATTTAAATGAATAATGAGTTAATTACATTAAAGACCGAGGCCCTCCAAGATTATTAAAAAATAATGATGATACATTAAACTAATAAAATGCAAGATATTTAGAAAACTAATCTTCTTACCCATCAATATGTTATAACTTGTTATCATATGTTATATTTGCTACATATATGCCACTGTCTTTGATTCCTCACTGTACTGTACTCTAGTTAGTGCTTTATATATAAATGATTGTAGAGTACAGTGCTAAAAATAATGGTAAAAGCACATTTAAAATGTTCCATTATGCATCAGTTTATACCATATTTTGTTAAAATACACAACGTGTGTACATATCTGGGCCATCCCTGAGTGTGTGTAATGTAAAGCAGGTGTAACGTTTACTGTGTGAATATTATGCCTCTTTATATGTTATCTTTTATTTCGTGAAGATAACGGTGTGCATAATGTAACACTGTAATATTCGTCTCATGGATGTATTTGTAAAATATTTTATTAACAGCAGGTGGCAACCTTTGAAAACAAGATTGCAGCTGCCTGCATTTTCCACTTGTTTTTTCACATGCAGATGTTTCAAGTGAAATCTGAAAGATAAAACACTGGGTTTTTTTTCTCAGAGAGATAACTCTCCTTGTAATTATTAAGACAGGCATTTTCAAATGAAACTGATGTAATTTATAGTAATAAATCAAATTCTATTTTACCAAACATACATTGCTTTGGAAGAAATAATTTAGAAAGTGACGTTTTTCTACTTTTATCTTAGATTTATAAAACCCTTTCGTGCTGGAGGACATTAAATATAATTTATCATTATAATGGACCATTTTGATGCATTGTTTCAATATACCAAAAGCTACAATGTATACATGAAAATGCAGACATACAGTATATTGCACTATAATGTATCATCTATTTATTTGGAGGCATCAAATTAAGGACATCAGTCAATTCCATTCCCACAAAATCCAAATGGGTATGTTATTTATCATTCTCCTTTTGTGTGTCTATATATATATATATATATATATATATATATATATATATATACACACACATATATATATATATATATATATATATATATATATATATATATATATATATATATATATATAACATTTGTATATTCTGAGCCTTCCTCATGCTGAAAAAAGGCTACTTGTAAAACATATTAGAGGACACAGTCTTATAAGTGAATATGTTCAGGATGAGTTCATTCTGTTTTTCCAAAAGACCAAAACCATGTAAATGTGAGCAGTCACATGTTTTCTCCTTGGAAATCCTTTATTTCCGCAGGCTTCATGTTTGACAGTACAAATGTTTTGATTAATTGTTTTCTATTGGAAATGCATTAGTCAAGCATTCCAAACTGTTATATTTCTATTTCAAACTCACCGGGGCATCTTTGTTCACTGCATCTTCTAACCTCTTCACCAGATCCTTCACATTGCTGACCAGTAACAGAGGCACCTTGGCAATTTCGTGATCGTTTTTCCCAACCACCATCACATGACCTGGAACATCCACTCCAATGAACCCACTGGTTCCACTGACCATTAGCTGTATGTGAGAAAGCATTGGAAGCACCATCAGTATAATGATCTAATATTTTACATAGGGGAACATGCATCAAGTGCCAGTTTATCGCACCAGTTCTGGCGTAAACTCCTACTAACTTGAATGGGAGATAAACCCCAAATTGGTGTGATAACCTGTACCTGTACTTGATGGAAGTGATGTGCCCCATAGTGAGGTGCTCACAAAAACTAAAGATAAAAGAAACCTGGGTATTGTCATATGAAATTACCTAAATGTGGCTAAGGAGTGCAAAGCTGTTAAGTAAGCCTGATTTATGTTTGAACATGTAGTGGGGAGTATTACTAATACAAGGAATATATTTTGTAAAGCTTTACAGATCATTGGTGAAATTTCACAGAAAACTATTTTCACAGAACCACCCATGACAGCTTCCAAGCAGCCTCTCAATATCTGCAACCCGCTCATCAGAACCAGCTCGGCATCTAACCCGAATACAGAAATGAAAGCAACACAGCTCTGAAACCAAAACAAATTAAAAACAGATATGTACAAGGAGAAACATAATCTTAGTGAGGTCAAAACCAAACCCACACTCTTATATATTTGTAGCCCCTTCTTGTTTAGCTACTGGTTTCTATAAGGGGTTAATTGCCTTAAAGGATTTACTGGGTGGGCTCACTCAAGTTCCGCCCCTCCCCTAGTTGTCATGTGATGTGTAATGTCAATGTAAGATTATTAATAGCCCCACCCTTTGTTCAGATGCAGGTTCTTCAGAGTTCTGACTGGGGTCCTCAATGTAAGTCCTATATATACATTTATATGTGTCTATTCTGCAGCTAGCTATGTCTATGTCACTGTTTGTGGTTTTCCAGTTTAGTAATGTGCCCCAATTGTTAACTAGTGCTTGTTAAAGGAACAGGAAACCTACGTTTGGAGGAGAAGGATACCATCTGATGTGACACCATTAATAGCCATGGAATGGGGGTTACATATTTATTATTTATATACTTAAAAGTACCAACAGCAGTGCTACTGGGAAAGTGACCGCAAATATACTGTATAGTGAACATCTATAATGACAAATTGTTTAGTTTATTTATATATGTTCTTCTCATAAGTTCAATCATTTGGCCAAACCATGTTAAACTTGCAACCAGGTCATGGCAAAACGTTTCAGTAGGTTCCTACAGTACCAATTTAATACTGTGTCCTTTCAATTTTCTCCACTACATGGAGAAAAGATGAAACAAAACAATAGTAGTCAATAACAAGGGATGCATGACTTATATACAGTGTCAAAGGGGTTAAAAGACACATGTCCCCGCAGGGCACAACAAATGAGCATGCATACCCTCAAAACCCTTGCAGTAAATCCCAATTATGCTGCCACCACCAGTATTATTTAAGGGATTACACCTTGGGAGTATCTGGTCCCCCATAAGAATATACAAATTAACAAAAAGTCAATTTAGCTAAATGTTTCTGAAAATGAGGGCAATTCTTTCAAAGGGATTTGAGCTCAAAGACAGTACTTATAACATTTTAGATTTAATGGAAGGTGTTACAGTGCTTGGTACAGAAAAAAAGATTACAAGATAACATACAGTGCATAGGGTTGGACAGTTTATAACATACAACGGAATAAAACAGAAAACCTATACATTACCACACGCAGTCTTGTAGTAGGTTCCCACCCAGGAAATCATGAAGTTTAAGGTATGAAATTCACACACAGTGAACCCCA
Source organism: Ascaphus truei (assembly GCF_040206685.1). NCBI lineage: Eukaryota > Metazoa > Chordata > Amphibia > Anura > Ascaphidae > Ascaphus > Ascaphus truei. The sequence goes on from NC_134486.1 coordinate 331,806,896, forward strand.
GTTAGATCAAATTTGTGTGGCTCATGCCACACTTCTTACTGTATATCTCACAATTCTTTGATCAGTGAGAGACTCCAGTTGCTTTAACATGCCTGTAAGGATGTGTCCTTTCAGTTGTTTCCCACTTCCCTTGACCAGGGACATTTCTCTGACCTGAGGTCTGGGAGGTGAGCAATTTTTAACTATACATTTAATTAAAAAGGATCAAATTTTCCATAACTCTCTCCCAGTGATTAACATATTTTTGGTACCAGCCTCATACTACCCAGGTTCACCTTCCGTTCATACCGAGGCACAATATAAAAGGCTAATTTCAAACTTTGAGAAGTAAATAGGTTTTCTACTATTACTCATAGTGTCATTTTTCTAATCTTTTCATTTTGATGACCAAATACATTCGCAGTTCAGGTATATACAGCATCATTAACAGTTGTGCAACGTTTAAGTTCCTTTTGTGTCCTTTTGATCTCTGATTTTAAATAATCTATATGAGTCCATTTATCCTCACAGAGCCTTATTCACATTATATTTGTGATACAGTATGTCACTTCTCTCTACCTGTCATTGTAGTATAAATTATCAGAGAAAGTTGGTTGTAAAACTGTTGTCTTCAAAAGACATAGTACCTCGTTAATTGTTTTATTACTAATTGCCATTAAACCTTTCCTATTTAGGGCACAGATCCGCATGTAAGGCCAAACTTAAAAAAACATTAGGCAAGAAGGTTAACCCACTGGTTGCAATACCTAAACTTTACATTGCTTTATCATGATAGAGAAGACTTCTAACAATGGTTACCATACTGTACATATAAAAAGAGAGAACCTGTGGAAGGAATCTCAGTACCAACAAACATTGTCCACCTTTTGTCTTCTATATATGCAATAAATGGTCAAATTGGACCTTTTGTACTATGGGCCTTATGCAGAGAGCATAGAATTTTAAAATTGGCGAATTTCATAAAAAGTAGCTTTTTTTGGAGAGTTTTATTCTCCATATGCAGAAAAGTGCGAATTCTGCTATGTTTAACATGGATGCGTGTGGCGAGTTTAAATTGGCGAGATGCGCGCTTCAGAAACGTGTAAAAACAAATTCGCGCCTTTTTTTCCCCTTTACTATAGGCGGCGAGCGCCATCTTGCCATCTTTTCCTGGTGCGGCAAAAATGCGAGAATCGCGGCATTTTTTGGCGCGAACAGCCGCTTTATGCCGTTCGCACCTCTCTGCATTCGGAGAGTTTTAAAAATGGCGAGATGGAGGTTCTCGCCAGCCGCGAGGCGAGTTTTAGCAATTGAAAAAACAAAATGGCGCGTTTTTCGGAACTCGCCATTTTCTGCCGGTTTCTGCGCGAAATTGTACAAAAAATGGCGATTTTCAAAATAACGATGCTCTCTGCATAAGGCCCTATATGTGTGAATATGCTCTCTACTTATATGTATAAAGCCTTTCAGTTGTTTGGGGATCCTGTCATGGAGATCTGATTTCACCCTCAGCCTAAATCTTTACAGCCTACCTGAGGGGTACAGGGTAACTATATTTTCTTTGTACGGAAGTGGTTAAGGAAAGAGAATAAGCTAACATAAAATATATGGGGCAAGCAGAAGAGGCAAAAGAGAATACAGTAACATATATAATCTTTTGTTTGACAGTATATATGAACAAAATAGCACACTGGGAGGGTCATGTGGTCTTTTTCTTCTAAGAAACTTTTAGTTGCTTACTCATAATTGATAAAGACTATTCTGTTCATCAAAATCTGTTTTGATGGTAATCATAATGTTTAATAGATGTCATGGAAAGCAATACCCAGTTTTACAGTAAATTCGAAATTGAGACACAGTTTGATCATATATCTCCCAGTGCCAATGTACCAAGTTCTTTACTGGCACCTTTTCTAAACTCAGAAATGTGAAGAATATATTTTAAAGAATAGGAGGAATTATGGGAGAGTTGATTTGAACTAAAAACATAATAAAAATTAAGCGTATATAGCATGTGGAGCCTCCCCCTTTTTCCATGTTACCTGCAGAAAGATCTTTGCCAAGATTAAGGTGGCATAAATCTAAGCAGAAAGATATGTGTCAAATGTAGGAGAACTGACTAACAAGTTTCTTACATATAGCACTGCTGCAGGGCAACAAGTAAAAAAATAGATTTTGTTTGTCCAGTCACACTTCACAGAAGCCTAATACGTATCCCCTTGTGAAATCTACTACTCTATCTTTTTTTATTTAGTGATAACCCCATTTTCTTCTATTTTCACATAAAAAAATTAAATATAAATCATTTTTAAAGAAGTTTCCTTGTACACGACTCATTATTGTGATCATTTATTTTCGTTCTAGTGGCTTTGACCTTTGATTTATATTCACATTTCTGAGATTTAATTATTTACATTTTATAAGTTTAGTTAAAATCTTTGAACTCACTGCTACTTTAAGGCATTGGGTTGTGAAAAAGCAAATCAGGGTTATCAAGACAAGATATATTTGACCTTTGACAAGCAAGTATTAAGAGATTCATGTTATAATTTGAACAACAACACTGGCAGCTACTGATGGCCAAAGGGGAAAAACAGTTCTGGGGATCTTACTAATTAACAGAAAAAACAAATCTCAAGAGTATAACCTAGATGATTTTTTAATGAGCATTGTAAATCTCAGAAAGATGATACACGTAGTATAATTATTTGTAGTCTCACAGGTCAGAAATACCACAGGAGTCAACTGTTCTCATCAATTGAAAGAGAACTTAAAATCTAATTAAAAACTATTTGCTATGTTTCTGTGAGCTGATTAGGCAAACCCCTCCCTTAATTGTTAGTCAAATGCATGTGATGAGAGTATTTAAGACAGTTTAACTTGGCTGTGAGCCATATGGCTGTGTGTAACATCAAAGTGTCACATTTAAAGTGTCTGTAGAGTGATTTTGGAGTTGAAATTGGAGGTGAAGATAGAGGAAGATCTGGACTCTGCACAACAACAACAAAAACTTTGCAACTGTGAGAACTTGACTTGCTAAATGCTGTGATTATTTTTACTCTTCCTATCCTCCAATAACCGGGAAGTCTCTCCTCTTGCATCTCACTATGCCCTCCCTATTGCCTTTTCTGTTTATCGTTTTCTCACTCCTTTGTGAACGTCTCTGTTCTCTCGAACTTCCCCACTTCTCACTGCACCATTTTTTATACACTTCTCTCCCAACAACTTATTTACCCCTCAATAAAAACACCTGCACAAATCCTCTATTCACACTTTCTGTCAACTGCTTCCTGCTGCTTGGGATCTCCCCTAAGCCTGAATGCAGACATACACACCTGATCTCACCCACGCCTCCCTGCCATCTCTTCCCTTGTAAATGATGTTAACCCTTGATTTAATACTGACTAACCTTAAAACTCACCCACAAATCAAGCATTCCAATAACCTGCACTCATGGCTATTGTCCCACACCCACAGTCACTCCTACCACCCATTGGGCCAAACACTGCCATCTACAGCACTTATTCTCTCACCTGCTGTCTCCCATCATACCACTTAGATTGTAAGATCTTCGGGGCAGGGATTTCCTTTCCTATTGTTTGATTTCACTGCACTTATTGTATTATTATAATTCCCGTACTGTATTCTTTGTGAAGCGCTGAGTACACTTTTGGCGCTACATAAATAAAGACATACAATATAATTGTGTTGCTGATAGATGTATCTCACTAATCTGCAAGTCTTTTCTTACCACATCATTTTTAGGAGCTATAAAATGTGTGCTACTGTAATTCCTAGACCGTAATTCCCAGACCATAATTCCCAAAATAATGACCCTCAAAATTGGGCCATATCCTTTAAAATGATGTAAACAGAAGTTGATGAGACCCTAAAACAAGTATGCAGCACATGTAAATGATAGCTTTCTATCTCAAAACTATAATGGCTTCATAAACCATAAACCACAGGAGAAAGCCATATTTTATAAAATAGTTTGCCGAATGCTTAAAGAGCCTTTTTGTCTAATTTGGAGCTAAATGAACACATTCATTGATGCAGTTTAATATTCCTGACATAATTATTTGCTACAGTGTCTCCATATTGTACCTTTTTCATAATATCAAAACGTTTAATACATTAAAATTGATGGTATCATTGCAGCTATAAAAACACAATAACTTGTGGTATGAAAACTATTACAGTGATATATCCCCACAATATTATTCTCTTTATATCTATAAAAACTCCATGAGACAATGTATTGGATTTCATAACATTCCCCCAGAATGTATCATTTATTAAATGGAGACCAAATACCTGTACAATCTTGATTATGGCACTCTCTGGTTTCACTATATGGTCCCTTGCAATCAGAACCCCCATGAGATGCTGGTGTGCATTCCCTCTGCCTCTTCTGTGTGCCATTTGCACATGTCACTGAACATTGACTCCATGAGCTCCATTCCTGCCATTGTCCATCAACTGTAAATTCAAAAACAAAACACAAATCCTGAGTCATACTGTAGATTTAACAAGTCACCACTTCAATCAGCTATGAGTTTCTTTCAATACAGACACCCAGGCACTATAGCAGTCACCAAAATACATACAGTTGTGTGAAAATGAAAGTACACCCTCTTTGAAGTCTATGGTTTTACATATCAGGGCATAATAACAAAAATCTGTTCCTTAGCAGGTCTAAAAATTAGGTAAATACAGCCTCAGACGAACAACAACACATGACAAATTACACTGTCATGATTTATTTAACACAAATAAAGCAAAAATGGAGATGCTGTGTGTGAAAAACTAAGTACATCCTTACTGTTTCCATAGGAATTAAGATGCTAAGTAGCAGACATGTGCTGCTAATAAAATGCCCTTGATTAATTAATTATCATCAAGTGTGACCACTTCTATAAAAGCCGAAGTTTTAGCTGTTTGCTGGTCTGGAGCATTCAGGTGTGTGTTAACACAATGCCAAGGAGGAAATACATCAGCAATGATCTTAGAGAAGCAATTGTTGCTGCCCATCAACCTGGGAATGGTTATAAGACCATTTCCAAACAATTTAAAGTCCATCATTCTACAGTGAGAAAGATTATTCTAAAGTGGAAAACATTCAAGACAGTTGCCAATCTTCCCAGGAGTGGACGTCCCTGAAATTCACCCCAAGGTCAGACCGTGCAATGCTCAGAGAAATTGCAAAAAACCCAAGAGTTACATCTCAGACTCTACAGGCCTCAGTTAGCATGTTAAATGTTAAAGTTCATGACAGTACAATTAGAAAAAGGCGGAACAAGTATGGTGGTTTGTTTGGAAGGGTTGCCAGGGGAAAGCCTCTTCTCTCTAAAAAGAACATGGCAGCACGGCTTAGGTTTGCAAAGTTACACCTGAAAAAACCACAAGACTTCTGGAACAATGTCCTTTAGACAGACGGACCAAAGTGGAGATATTTGGCCATAATGCACAGCGCCACATTTGGCGAAAACCAAACACAGCATATCAGCACAAACACTTCATACCAACTGTCAAGCACGGTAGTGTATGAATGATGATTTGGGCTTGTTTTGCAGCCACAGGACCTGGGAACCTTGCAGTCATTGAGTCGACCATGAACTCTGAACTCCTCTGTATACCAAAGTATTCTAGAGTCAAATGTGAGGACATTTGTCCGAAAGCTAAAGCTTGGCCGAAATTGGGCCATGCAACAGGACAATGATCCCAATCACACCAGCAAATCTACATCAGAATGGCTGAAAAAGAAAAGAATCAAGGTGTTGCAATGGACCAGTCAAAGTCCAGACCCCAACCCGATTGAAATGCTCTGGCTGGACCTTGAGAGCTGTGCATAAACAAATGCCCACAAACCTCAATGAACTGAAGCAACGTTGTAAAGAAGAGTGGGCCAAAATTCCTCCACAACGATGTGAGAGATTGATAAAATCATACAGAAAATGATTACTTGCAGTTATTGCTGCTAAAGGTGGTTCTACAAGCTATTGAATCATAAGGTATACTTAGTTTTTCACACATGGCTTCTCCATTTTGGCTTTATTTTTGTTAAATAAATCATGACACAGTGTAATATGTAATATTGTTTTATATGTCAATAGTTGTTGTTCATCTGAGGTTGTATTTATCTCATTTTAAGACCTGCTAAGGAACAGATGATTGTTACTATGTCCTGATATGTAAAACCATAGAATTCAAAGAAGATGTACTTTATTTTTCACACCACTGTACAGTACAAAGGTACTTAATTACTTGGGCATGTCAAATTTCCATGAAAGTCAAAGGAGAAGAGGTGTGCACTAACATAGATGATTCAACCAAATAATTTATTAAAGCTGGTCGACATTTCATTCCCTCACATTTAGAGATGGGCACACTTTTTTTGCGTATTTAGATCCGCCTCAGATCGGCTGGTTCATTTGGTAAATGGATTTCCGTTAATCAGTCTCAAAATGGGTGATTTGCTTTTTCCGGATTTTTTTTTTATCATTGACAATCCAATCCGTGGATTCCCAATCCATTGGAGGATTTTAGAATACAATCTGCGGATTCTACAATCAGTTGGAGGATTATTAAAAATCCTCCAATGGATTGCTGAATCCGCGGATTGGATTCTTCAAATCTGTCAACAGATTGTATCCATTGAAAGTTTTTGATTAATCCGCACAGATTGAAACTGGAACAATCCGTCGATGGATTTTACACTGCGGAACGGATTTTGAATGGAAAGCTAGGGAAATTCCGGGAAACAGATTTTGACAGTTTCACCCAGCTCTACCCACAAGGATCTTTCATCTTAAAAAAGGCCCTGATGGGTGACAGAAACCAGCTTTAATATATTATCGTCCATATGAGTGCAGACCTCATTTCATTTGTCTTACTGTACCTGGCAAGTTCCAGTTTGCCCATGCACCGGTGGCAGATGAACGCTACAATCTTGAGTGCTCCAACTCACTATAATTTAGTATGACAGCAATTTTCATGACAGGCATTGCATTAAAAAAAAAGTCATTTTTTGCCCCTGTAAAGGCAGAGCAATAACTGTTTTAATCTATTTGTTTGCAGCTAGTACCATCATTTGCAGTAAGGAGCTAAATTAATACTGTATGTCACAGCATATTGAAATCTCTACAGATAACCACAGTACTTTAAGAAAATTAGCTAGAAAATTGCTTTTTTATCTTGTTTGTTTTCTCATGGACAATCAAATCTTCTTTTTTTTATTTTTTTTTCCCTTTCAAAATAGTGGCATAGATGAAAAAGTACCCAGAAAATAGTTTTGTTTTTTTTTTTAAATCTTTTCTCATTTTCAGCATCTTGTTGATTTTACAAAAACTGATTCAAGCTTTGTGATTATTTGTTTTCAAGCTGGATAATTGCTTAAACCAGAAAAATATAGCCACATACTGTACTGTTCTGTAACTATTGCATGCTATTTTGAAACACAAAAGGCATTGCTATCTAATATTCTTCTCTCAATGGTAAAATGCCATGCTTTTCTTGCTTATTGGTAGGTAATATCTCACTACAGTTTTGTCATTAATATAAACAGCTATTCAGGAGTAAAACTTTTTTTATAGCAAGTAGCGTATTTTTTTTCATTACTTACACTGTGTATGAAGTGAGTACAGATGCTATTTTCTAACCTAAAATAACATTCAGAACCTATTACCACATGTTGCTGTCCTAATCCATCCTCTAAAGGATCGACTGATATATACCCTTGCCAGCTGGCCTCAATACCTACAAACAATTTCTGTTGGCAGCTTATGGTTATGCCCATGTGTTATCATGGCTCTTTGCCAGTCATTTGGCTCTTTGTTTTCCAAATAACGAGAAAGTGAACAAAGATGAATATCACAGCTAAGCCGATCATTTGTGTGGTGCCTTTCCAAGGTAGAGCAAGTGCAAGGAGAAAGTGTAGTACGCATACAATTTATGTTCTCTGTATTTGAAAACCTTTACTGTTCTTGTAACACTGTCTGAAGGTATGTTGAGAATAAAAAAAGGAAACCGTGAAAGTCTTTACAAGATATGCAGAGTAACATGTCATCAATCCGGCAGCTTCCCTAATTAGCTGAAGGTGCTAAACCTCCACCATAGTAATGAGAAAGGCAGTACATGTGTCAGTATTGAACATTTTATGAACATTCTATGCCAGGGATGGCCAGCTCCAGTCCGCAAAGGCCACCAGCAGGTCAGGTTTTCAGGATATCCCTGCTTCAGTACAGGTGGCTCAATCAGTGGCTCAGTCTGTATGACTGAGTCACTGATTGAGATACCTGTGCTGAAGCAAGGATATTCTGAATAACAGACCTGTCCATGACCCTTGAAGACAGGAGCTGGACACCACTGTTCTATGCTACAGTATGCCAATTGAAACAGGTGCATTTCTAAATGGAAACAACTGAAATTATAAAAGCTAATAAGAATAAAACATTACTGAGGCATTAATGGAATATGCAATGATTATTTAACGTATATTATATTAAGCTAGGTTATATTCATGTATGTATTTTATTCATATTTGTTTCTCCTCAATGTTGCATTAACACTTTTCGTCTATTCCATGTATCAAAACACTGACAACCACTATTCATGTTCACATGACTAAATGCTGAAATAGGCACAAAAAGAGTGTAAATAAACCAAATAGTTCCATCTATTCATCATTTGATGTTTATAAGTATTTCACAATTAAATTAATGTGATTGTGACTATAGAATTGTCCTGACACCTTTGTGTTACCCATACATCAGTTCTCAAACAGGAACACATAGAAGTAAAATATTTTACTATTCATCATCACCACCGGTACACTTGAAGGTCTATCAATAAAATACTGATATCAATCTCACCAGGGCAAAGGGCGATATTGCAAGGTTTATGCTGCATTTCAGGTCCATCACACAATCGTCCCCCATACTGGGGAGGAGTACATGTCCTTGTTCTTGTTCTTTGGCCTCTTCCGCACGTAAAGGAACATAAACTCCAAGGTGACCACTCTTCCCAAACTCCATGTACTGCAACAGAGGAAAGATGCTACAATTCCAAACAATATTTACATTTAAAAGTATATTTACAATTGATAAAATAAAAAAATAATACTAAAGTAGCATGTAAATGATAACAATTAGAGTAATAATAACTTTACATTCTGATGACTGTTTTTATCAGGCTTTGTTGTCTTAGATTAGAAAGGCAATTAATGCTATATTTTTAAACAGAAATTGAATGCAAACATATGTAACATGGTTTATCATCAGTCACAACATGTAGTTCATACCACAACATCAGAATTTTATAAACACTGTGGTAAGAGTTTACATAGGAGTTTGAACCCCTAGGAAAATTTGGAGCAAAACTGTTGCAAAAAAACAAATTTTCTGTTTTTGTCTGTACCAATATTTTAAGGTACATTTCTCCAAATGGGTCCAACTGCATCAGCTTGTGATTTGAGGATTGCAAAGAAAATAAATTATAGAGAAAGTGTATATATGTGTGTGTGTGTGTGTGTGTGTGTGTGTGTGTGTGTGTGTGTGTGTGTGTGTGTGTGTGTGTGTGTGTGTGTGTGTGTGTGTGTGTGTGTGTGTGTGTGTATATATATATAAAGAAGAAAGAAAAAAGGCGCAATCCTGTATAGCAATAAAAAACAGGAACATTTATTAATTACGCAAGGAAGGCTAGGTGACTGAACAGATTAAAACAAACACAATGATGCCAATAGACAATACACACAATATATGACAATAAAAAACAAGAGTACTCTTGAAAATAAAAAAGAAGGGAAATGTGACCAAAAAATGTCCAATAGCGCAAATGTAGGAGGCAGTGAGATGTGGGAGGAATTGTCACTCGATAGGTAGCAAATGACTGGAGCAACAAATGGGGAGAGGTAATTGACCCGTCAGATGATAGATTGTGGATGCAAACGTGGAAAAATCAGGCTGATATTGACCTCTATAGATGGAGATGGGGGGTAAGCAAATAGCATAGGCAAGGGATTAAGGAATGGTCTCACCAAAGGATGTAACCGCGATGACCACAGGGGTCTCTGCGTCCCCATTTGTTGCTCCAATCATTTGCTACCAATCGAGTGACAATTCCTCCCACATCTCACTGCCTCCTACATTTGCGCTATTGGACATTTTTTGGTCACATTTCCCTTCTTTTTTATTTTCAAGAGTACTCTTGTTTTTTATTGTCATATATTGTGTTTATTGTGTCTATTGGCATCATTGTATTTGTTTTAATCTATTCAGTCACCTAGCCTTTCTTGCTTAATTAATACATTTTCCTGTTTTTTATTGCTATACAGGATTACGCCTTTTTTCTTTCTTCCATTTAATCAGGATAGGCATATCCTCATTAGGGCTGCATCCTGCTAGCTCATTTCACCTGGGTCAGTACATTTATTAGTCACCCATTTACTCACTTATAGTGTTTCATTTGTGTTAGTCCTAGCGCTGATTTCTTTCTGTTTTATATATATATATATATATATATATATATAGTCAGATAAGGCAGTTGGCACTCCAATAGGTGCTGGTAAGCCACAGGTGCACGTCCCATATAGAGAATGTAGTTATACGTTACCGTTCCAAGGATTGGTAAACAAGAGACAGCACTCAAAGTTGAAAATCAAAGTGTATTAGTGAAAGCAAAAATACATCCAGAAACCCAACGTTTCGGTCCTACAGAATGGGACCTTCCCCCTGAGGAAGGTCCCATTCTGTAGGACCGAAACGTTGGGTTTCTGGATGTATTTTTGCTTTCACTAATACACTTTGATTTTCAACTTTGAGTGCTGTCTCTTGTTTACTAATCCTTGGAACGGTAACGTATAACTATATATATATATATATATATATATATATATATATATATATATATATATATATATATATACAGTAAAACCGATGCACATGTTATACGGGTATTATCAAATGATGTGTCTGGTTTTTATACCTTCAACAAGCATCATAGATGTCCACCAGCTCTGAGGTAGTATAAACCTCCCTCGATAACAATATCCCTTACACGAAAGAAAAACTTTCAAACGCATAATGCAAACAGAGACAGGTGCTGTGTATTAAAACAAAATGCTAATTGCATTGATGCACCCTTTGTCATAGTGTCCAAATACAAAAAAAGGAAATAAAATGCCATGATTTTGTTACAATATATTCACTTACTAAAGAAAAATATAAATGATTACCCCCTAATTTGATGGTTGTTTCAAACATCATGTTCTCGTTTCAGGGATAGTTAACATCCAATATAAGCCCACGTTACAAATTTAGGAAATATGATTCTTCTAGATGTTCATGCAAATATACAGTATAACATGGAAACCAACAATCTGAATGTAGACAAGGAATATTAGTGCCACTCATTTAGTCCCATGTTTCTTACTTATCCATAATCTCAGCTCTTACTTGAGTTTTGTTTTTTACCTCTTATATTTCAAAACTGAAAGGTTCTTTGTGCTTTAACCACTCATTTTTAAATACCTCCATGTTTTTTGTCCTGACTACACCTGCTGGAACTGGAGGTTGCTCCATGTGTCCACTATAACTAATATATGCATATTTGTATGAAACTTGAATAGCAATATAGCAATGACTTAGCTAGTCCTAAAGTTGGAGCTAATACTTAGACCGTGAGTTTACAACAAATACAAATACCACTTGTGGGCACATTCATGTCTCAGACAGGTCTGCAAACCTGCCTTTTGTCAATATCGCTTAGCACAGGGTGTGCAAACTAGGGGGTGGGGTACAGTGCTTACAGAGGCCCAGAGCTCATCCCCACAACATTTAAATTAAATGCCGGGGAGCACACTCCGGTGACGCATCGTCATGGCAACGTGTCTTCAAATGACACCATGGGGTCACATGACATTTTGACGTCAGAAAACGCCAGAGAAAAGATAAGGGGGGTGAGAGCAGGCAGGAGGGCACAGAGAAAAGAGTTTGAACACCCCTGGCTTAGCATATAATACTCGCACTGCAGCCAGGGATTCTGTGTAATGACATACAAATGAGCACTCACAGTGTCTCACACTTTGCTTCTTATCCATTTTAACATGAATCCCTATAAACGTATGCCTGCTGTATTACACAGCTTTATCAGCACTGCCTGGGTTAGAGAAGTGCATGAACAGTAACCCTACTCACAGACAGCTACATTTTACAAGCACAATAAATACTAGCCACTAGTTGACTAGATTTAGCTGGTCCAACCTTTACCTTAATGTATACTGTATCATATTTTTTTTTTGTCTCTTTCACATGTGAATCAAAGTTTGGGTGTCTATCTCAGGCTCTAACTCCAACCCCTTGGATATCACCTGTGGTGTCCCGCAAGGCTCTGTCCTGGGGCCCCTTCTCTTCCCTGTGTTCATCAATGATCTTACTACAGCTTGTAAGGAAGCTTCAATACACATCTATGCAGATGACACAATCCTATATGCACACAGCCCTAGCTTCTCCGACTTGAACACATACTTCCGTCTGCCTTTTTGACACTTGAAAATTGGATTTCCCAAAACAACCTGTTTTTAAACACTGACAAGATGGTAACAATGGTATTTGGGATCAATGGTACATTTTTAAAGCTTCCAATAACTGAGCTCAAGATCAGAACCAATGCTAACACCACCCTACCTCCTATTACTAGTTTTAAATACTTGGGCATATGGTTTGACTCCCATTTAACATTTGGGATGCACATTGATACGCTGACATCCAAAACCTATGCCAAACTGTGTACTTTACAGGAACAAATCCTCCATAAGTCTGCTGGTCAGAAAATGTATCACATAGCAGATGCTAATGCCAATTATCGACTATGGAGACTTAGTATATGACTCGGCACCGCAAACCCACCTTAGCAAACTTGACACCCTCTACAATTCAATATGCCATTTTGTTCTCCAATGCAACTACAACACACATCACTGCAAAATGGTCAAAGAACTAGATTGGTCATCACTTGAGTCTAGGTGCAAAGTTCACCTTTCCTGTCTTGCCTTCAAATACTTTCTGGGCAAGCTACCAAGCTATCTGAATAAGCTCCTCACCACTACCACATGCAGCACTTATCATCTGAGATCTGACCCCAAAAGACTGTTCATGGTCGCAAGGTTCAGAAAAGTATCCGGCCGCTCCTCCTTCTCTTACCATGCACCCCAAAACTGGAACAATCTACCGGAGACTCTCACAGCCACCACCAGTCTAAGTTCTTTCAAAACTAAAGCTGTCTCACATTTTAATCTTGTCTGAAAATGTTACATGCACCTATAATATATATTATCTCTAACTTTGCATGCAATATCTTGTATATAATGTATACCTTGTTCACTTATGTTACTATGTATTGTAACCATGTATTATTTGTCATCTTAACTATGCCCAGGACATACTTGAAAACGGGAATAAAACTTTTTAGGAAAAAAAATAATAATAATCTTTTACCCCTTGGGTCCATAGTAGGCATCGCCACATTTTTCTGAAGACCTTATTCATGAACTTGGTCTTATGTTCTTCAAATCCAAGGTACATGTAAGGCTTTAACTATACAGTATATTACCAACTTGCAATCACTAGGGTATCTTATAAAATGTGTGTTTTATAAATAATTCTGACCCAATTCTCACTTTTTGCAATATATTTACACACTGATGTCGAAGTGGATTGAAAAAGTAGCAGTGTTATGTCAAAGGTTAAAAAAAAAGTAATTTATTGAACACTAAGTAAAAACTATTCTGATAAAGAAGAAAGGGAAAAACTTCCTCAAGTAACCCACATTTTCTTTAAATAGAACTGGGACTGTAAATGAAAAAAAAAAAGTTGTGGTAATAATCATCTAAATTTATACACAAAACAGCCGTGACTAGTGGAAAGTGCCACATTTTTTTTATTTGCACATTATAAGACGATTCCTTTTTATGTAGAACTACAGTATAAGGCAGGGGTTCTCAACTCCAGTCCTCAAGCCTCTCCCTCCACCCCCCCCTCCCCCCCCCCAACAGGTCAAGTTTTCAGGATATTCCAGCTTCAGCACAGGTGGTTCAATCAGTCCCTGCTTCAGCACAAGTTGCTCAGGCAGTCCCAGCTCCAGCACAGGTGGCTTAATCAGTCCCTGCTTCAGCACAGGTCGCTCAATCAGTGGTCTTTGACTGAGCCTCTTATTGAGCCACCTGTGCTGAGGCTGGAATATCCTGAAAACCTGACCTGTTAGGGGGACTTGAGAACGGGAGTTGAGCCCCGCTAGTATAAGGAACTTAAAACTGATGTACAGTACTGTATGTTGTAACAACATCACATTAATCGTTTTTAATTTTCTAAACAAATGTCTTTTTTATAGATGGTTCTGTGTAGGACAGCATTCAGCAAATTGCACAGAATGCATCAATTACAGTACAGCTTATATTTTAAAGTCTGCTGCCACATTTAGGAAATTAGATTTTGCGAGATTAGTGGTCATTTTGCTAGAGTTAGACAAATAGATCATTTTAGTCAACTGAAAAGATTCACCCTGATTAATATTCACATTGGTTATACTATAGGCAGCTTCAATTCGTATGAAAAAGATATGGAAACCTACAGTGAAAACCAAATGTCTAAACAGCTTTTAATTATGTATTGTACAGTACGTTAAACAAGCCTTTAAATCCAATTTCAAATAAATTTTCATTTTTGTGTGTTGTTTATTTAATATGTATTTTATGCACATGTAACTGAATATATTTTTTCTGTACAATATATTAGTAAAGCAAAACTGGTAAATTATAGCTACAAATACTTGAGTGCAGGTGCTTCTTTTTGTTACCTAAATACATGAACATAATCCCACACAGTACAAGTCTTCGTTTAGGATAACGATAATGATGTATAATTGTTTTCAAACATTTTTAAGAAATGGCATGTGTTATTTAATAAAGTAATAGTCATATTAATACAGATTTATTTTTTTGCATACTTTGCATTTGTAGTGTATTCTGAAAATACATTTTCGATCAAATAAAAGTTCTGACAAGTTACGGTGGATGCTTAGGCATAGTTCATTTAGAAATTGTCATATGAAACAATTAGATACTTCAAATATGATAAGATTACACTAATTCCTTTGATGATGGGTGTTGATTCAGGGGAGATCATGAAAACCCATATACAGGGCAATTAGAGATAAAATTCAGCCAAGGGGGGGAGGAGGGGAAGCATATAAACACCTTTATAACAGGAATTGATATTCCAAAAGTGTTGTATTCGTTCACTTTATTTTGGGCAATGTCATCTTGAGAAGGTACAGTAACATATCTGCTTTAGGTCAATATAATAGCTATTTTTAAAAACATTAAATACAAATGTATACAGTGTATTGGATTTTATGTTGATGGTAACTGTACTACTGTAACTGAATGGACAATATTGTTCTGATGTTACTGTTTGTCTTAGTAAGGATCTGCCCTTATGCGTATACCAATACCACAATTACCTCAATAAAAAATACTTTTAGAAAATTAAGATTGCCTTGTCCTAAAATGCTTGAAATAATCAATAAAAAATATCTAAAGCAGCAGTGCATGATGGCTGAGAGGCAAATTGGTTGTTTTTAATTAAAACAGAGCTTCTAGAAATAAGAAATGCTATTTTAATCTGACAGCCAAGTAAACTCTTCTGCAGGCCTCTCCTACAAGTTTACAAAGTGAATAAAAGACACACTTCTTGTATTATTGTTAAGACTTTACTTTTTAGGAAAGATCTCAAATTTCAACCTAAAAAATAATAAACTGGTTTCAACCTACCAAGTCAGTCAGCAGCATGTAAAATCTAAAGAGCAGATAGCATGCACTGCTGCATCGACATAAGAGATAAGAGGAAAATACATTTGGGTCACTGAAAGATCTCTTCCCACAGTATTTGAAGTGTCAAGCAGCTCTTGACTGCAAATGGTGCATAAACTGTGCTGACATCAGCACACTTTATAGACCCAGTGTGTGGTTTAGCACTGTGAGTATGTGCTGATATACTATGGAGACATAGTAAGCAATGGATCCACCACACAGTTTGTCCTCTTATTATCCGCCATAACTGTAAAAACACAAATGTGTTAGATTTAAGGTTTCTGAGCCATATACCATTAACATTTTAATAGAATACTTTTTACTTTAATGGCTAAGAAATGGAGCACAGAGCACCTGCTCAGTTTGCTAATACCCAAGTATTACCTCTGGCAGCAAGGGGATGAAGAAATAATAGGTTATCAAATAATGTTCTGACAACCAAAAAAAAAAAGATAGGATGTGGGAAATGATTTGTCTTTTCTTTCTGGTTTGTGTTCCATCTCTGACTGATGTGGAGTTTTTATTGTTATCAGCGATATGTTTTCTATTTTGCATGATTTGAATGGCAAATGTTGTTCTTTGTTTTTGGCTATATATAAACCCAATCCATAAAGAGAGCTGAAACTGACATACAATTTCTTTACTACTGAATTGATGTGGGACATATCCATTTACAAACTTGCCTATTTATGTTTAATATTATACCTTACTGCACAAAGCTTTGTAATTTGTCAAACAAAAACATTTTGGGTAGAAATGATATATTTTGGTTATGTGATGTTTATGTAAGCTTTAAGGAGAAATTAGGTACCTTATTCAACAATTTACTTTATCATGATATGCTGAAGCTGCAGCAAGAAGAGCACACATGCACTATTTTTAACACAGTATTTGTTTTATGTGTTAGTTAAATTCCAAAGTAGCCAAAATCAGCTTAAAAGCTGCATTTGGTCATGTCTAATTTATAACAAAATCACCTAGTCCTAGCAAAAACAGTATAGAGTTGTCCAAAAACACACCTTTATCAAATGTATAATAAGAAAGTAAAGAGAAATGTACTTTATATAGGACTTGCAATGTTTGCTCAAGAAATGTTTAGTAGATTAAAAAATGGTCAAAAGTCTAAGGGGCCTTGTAACAGGGGAGTAATCCCTGTTCAAGTAATGTGCCTTTAATCTAGCAGTGTGGTGGTTAGCTGCTGGTAGTCAATTAATAAACACCACCTGCCTGATTGCTTACAAAAGCCTGTCTGTTGAGACAGGAAATAACTCCTTAGCTCTGACTGAGAGCTGAACTTTGGAGACAGAGGAGTGTTCTTGAGTCTCCCAGGAGAGACTGACCAAGAGAACACATATCTCTGGAGCTGACTGGTCTTGAGCTCTGCACAGCATAGCTGATTTCAAGACACCAAATAAGACTTCTAAACATGGATGCTGATTTTCTGTGCACGCACGGGTGCGGTTCCAGGAGAGCAGAGAAGCTTACTCTGCAGCAGCTAACAGATAAGACTTTCATTATTAAGAGACTGCTTATATCTGCTTATTTCATGCTATATGTTTTGGGGCTGCGAGACATGCTTAACTAACGGAGATGTGAATTAATTGCATAGGATTTCACTAGAAATACTCCCAAGTGAATAGAAGCTTTGTTCCCCCCCCCTGTGTTTGGATGATTTCCTGATGAAAAGGTTCAATAAAGCCTATTATAATTTCACCTTATAAAGTCTCCAATTGTGTACCTCTGTGAACGTCCGTCTACATATGGTGTCCGAAGTGGGACAAGAGGTGTCTTTGAAGTTAAAAAGGACCGGAGATTTTTATGTGAAATTTTTTTTGTTATGCTTTTTGCCTACAAACAGTCTGAGCTACTTAGAAAAAAAAAAAAAAACCCTCATGCAGCAGAGATCAGAGTTAAAGGGATACACACCACTGAAACCACACTGCACTGAAACTTACAAAACCACAGATGGACTCTTTGCCCCAATCCAAGAGGAGAGAGACTGCTGAAACAGCTAATCCTTTTTTGCCTATCACAAAGTGTAATATGGTCATTGAAATAGGGGTTTTGCCTTCCAGCCATAGTCAGGGTTCAAGAAGTGAGTCAGCCCTTAAAAAGGGATAGGTGTTTGTTGTTTTCAAAAGTTTCGCTGAAGCAGTGAATACAGATGGTGACCCACGAGTGGTACTGATTTTGCAGATGGAGGTTGCCACACTGCATAGGGCTACCAGCTGTGAATGGATTATATGCAGAAAAGTGTGAAAATTGATGCAAGACTGTGCTGAAGCAGGGGATTTTTTAGCAAACAAATGCTGAGTGTAAAATTGTCCTATAGGGGAAAAAGTGATTTCTGAACTGTGTAAAAGGTTTTTCAAAACCAATTGCTGAATGTTGAGTCACCCTGCCGGGAATGAAAGAAATAGTCCACTAAAAAGAATGGGGTTTTTTTGCAAGTAAAAAAGTCTGCCTATATATCTTGGGAGCAAAAACAGACACCCAAAGTGTGAAGTGTGTATGCCATAATACCCAAAGATGAGACTGAAAATTACTGAACTCAGGCAGAAAACCAAATTCTGTTGCTGAAGCGGGGAGATTGTACCTAGCAAGTAAATGGTGTAAAGCAAACAGAAGTTTTTTCCTAGCAACTATACATTCAGCATACCTAATGAGAGATTAACCTAGCAAGTAAATGGTGGAAAGCAAATAGACTTTTTTTACCTAGCAACTGCACATCATGAATACCTGATAAGAGAAAATGCATGCACAGCACTGCTGATATTGAAAAAAAATACCCAAGAAAAAAAAATTCTACAGAGAAGCCGGTGAGAGCTACGACCTCTACAAGCAAAATATGCCCACCTGTAGGACTACCACAATTGGGGGTTCTAGCAAATACAGTGGCAACAGCTGCAATAGCGCCTCCTGAGGTCAGGAAGAAAATTACCCCTGATAGCCTAAAAATGGAGGACAAGATACAGCGTTCCTGTAATGAACCCTACCCCACGGAAGAGTGGCCCTTCCAGTCCAATAAAGAGGAAGACCTCTCTTACGGGGAACCCAAACCGAGTAACACCCACAAAACACCCCAAGAATGGTGGGGGTGCCTGAACTCGGCACGAACAGAAAAGACCGCTCCCTTTGATGACGAATATGATCAGCAGGAGACAGAGCGGGAGCAGTGGATCACCGAATATTTCCGTCAGCTATTACAGTTGCAAGAAAAGCATGGTGGATCCAGTGACGCTGCTAACATTTCAAATGAAGATGGAGAACCAATATCCCTGAAGGGACGGTGTCATCCAAATCAAAAAGGCAAAAAAAGAAAAAGAAAAGCGGTTCTTCACTTACCGTGGAAGGAACAGACAAGTCCGCAGATCCTGTGGAGGAAAAGGGGGACCGAGTTGCCCTGCAGCCTAGAGAAAATGGAGAATTCGTCCCGCGGTTAACCGAATATCCAGAGGGCCCAAGGCAGAAATCGTGTACCCCAAAGAAGTGTCTGTCCGGTGCCAACAGTGAGGAACCCTCAACCAGTCATCCCAGGGAAGCGGAGCCAGAACCAGTCAGTGACGATCCCTTGACCAGCCCTGAAGACGCCCTGAAAATTGCCAGGCGTGACTGTGATCTACTTCGAGAACAATTGAAACTTGAGAGAGCAGATAATGCTGAGTTACAGATGACGGTGCTCGCAATGTACTCTGAATCTGGGACAGAATTGGACGATCTCAAGACTGAGCTAGACTGCAAAGGCTACTATTTCCGCCATGGATGAAAAGCAGAGCCAATCTGATAAAATGGTGGCTACGCTAAAGCGGAAGTATGAGGAGGCACTGAAGCAGATGACAGTCTTCCAGCAAGAGGTTCACACTCTTAGTATAGAGCTGAATGCCTCACAACAGGAGGTCAACAGTGTTCGGATAGAAGTGGACGTATCTCAGAAAGAGGTTCAGACACTCCGCAGAGCACTTGATACCTCACATCATGAGACCAACAGCTGCCGCACAGACCTGGAAGTTTCCAGAAAGGAACTACACAGTCTCACTGAGGAGCTGGACATTGCTAAAGAAACTATTGGTAATCTTGATACAGATCTCAAAGTCTCTCAGAAGGAGCTTCAGACGCTCAACCTAGAGGAGGAAGTCTCACGCCAGGAGATTGTCATTCTCAAAGCAGATGTGCGTAAATGGAAGGAGGACTGCAAAGAAGCACTGAAGAATACAGAGACTGAAAAAGGAGAAAATTCAAGATTAAAAAGAGAAAACTTAAAACTGAAAGGAGAAAATTTTCAGTTGACAGAAGAAGTCAAGGAAAAGTTTGAAGCAGAGCACCGACTGCAGAACCAACTGCAAGGTCTGCGTACGCACCTCGAGAAGGCAGAGGAGAAGCAGCGAACTCTGCAGGATGATAATCTGCAGGCTGTTAAAGAAATTCAAGTGCTGCAGGAACGTCTGATGACCCAGTATGTCCCCGCAAAGCAGCATGAGAAACTGAAGGCTACCCTGAGCATCACCAAAGCAACGCTAAAAGCCAAGCTTAGAACCCAGGTGACGCGGCACAAAAGGGAGCACAAGTAGGCCCAGAAACTGAAACAAGTAACTGTGGCCCAAGCAAAGAAGTTCATAGTGCTTCACAATGCAATAAAAATGTGGAGGCAAGCTCAGAGAAAGCAAAGCATGCAGATAAATTCCCTGAGAAGAGACTTGCAAGACGCACTCAAAAAACAGGGATCTCTCGCGGATGAGATTAATGTCTTACAAGGACAAGTATTGACCCTGACTAAGCTTCAGCATCCCACAGCCTCAAAAACCCATGAAGACAAGGGTACAGTGAGAGCTGGGAATACCGCTCATCTGAAAGACAGGGTTGCAAAATTTGAACCACCTAAACAAGCACTAGCAAAACCTTCAGCCACCCAGCAGGCAACAAAAGAAGGTACACGTGCTGAATTAAAACCAGAAGAATCCTTAGCTGATGAAGCTGAAAAGATGGGACATTCTCTGGAAGTGGGTGTGGAATCTTCCGAAGCTTCCGATGAATGAATTTTTCCTGCATCAGATTGATGCCGGGGGTCTCTGGAGCTGATACCCATTAATATTAGCACCTGAGATCACCGACATGAATCCAATGCATGACAAATGCATTTACAGGCAACTTCATTACCTTAGCGGCTAACCGCTAAGGCAATGAAGGGGTTAACCACCAGTGCCATGCTTATTGTGGGTAGCTGGGGTGTGTGAAGGTGGTATTTGGCCCTTGGTGGGGGTTTAAGCCTTGTGGGGGGAGGGGTTTGCTGGTGGAGTTAACCCCTTCATTACCTTAGCGGTTGGGGATATAGTTCCCACAATCTGATTGGCTGAAATACCATGTGCCGCCGGCCATCTTGGATTTAGTGACATCATCTGAAAGGGAATGAAGCACAGCCATTCTGATTGGCTGGCTTCATTGCCTTTAAATGACATCACTTCCCACCCCTCCCCCCCCCCCAAAAAAAAGGCACATGATTCTCACAGCCAATCAGAGCTGTGAGAACCATTTTCCAAGCAAATGTGACAGGCCATATTTAAGGCCGTGACGTCTCATTTGAGCCCAACAAGACGACGAGACAACATCGTGTTGTGGATCTACCATTGGGTTTTTGAATTGACAGATGAAGACAGAATATTAAGAAAATGAATTGCAGAAGACGATAGAAGAAGCTGACTGAAAAGAAAAGAAAGAAGAATTGGAGTACCTGATCCGGATTTTCATGGCGGATGGCATTGGATGGAGTTTCAGGCCTTTTCGGTACGTAAGCTTCCTGATTCCCGGGAGTCGGAGGGACAACGCTTCTAAAGGTAAGTTAAATAGTGAATGTATGTAATGTATTTTTTACAGGTTTTTTGATTGTATTTCTTTATTTTTATGTTTTTGATAGCCAATTGACTGCCAATGTATTATTCTGTTCACGTTTTGGGTACAGTTTAATACAGTGATAGCTAATGCTTTTTTGGCAAATTGCTTACAGTATTTTCTATAGAGATTTATTTTTCCGATTTGGCATGATTGTTTGGCTTATATTCTGTGTTATGTGGTTGGCTTGTTAATTTTTATGGTTTACATTGATTAGCATTTTAAAATATTTCTTTGTTTGCTTGGCTGTTGGTTTGACTTGATTTGTTGGAAAATTGTTTTATTAATTAATTGCTTTGTTGGCTACTGGTTATAATTAATTGTTTTGTTGGTTAGTGTTTTAATGTAATTGGTTGGCTGGTGCTTGTATTTATTTCATTTGTTGGCTAGTGTTTTGATTTATTGAATGGGGTTGAAGCTGCTTGTGTATATGTTTGATTATTCTTCCTTTTTGGCCTTCATGTATTTTGATTAAGTGCCCATTGAATGGTATAGTGGCTTATCATGCCCATATTATTATATTATATTATATGGGTATGATGTACTACTATAACAATCAATGGGTACAGGGTGGGTATAGTGGGTCAGGGGTGGGAGGATAGGCCTCCTGGGTAGGTCGCAGGGTAGGGTGGGTTAACCCCTTAATTACTGTAGCAATTTTAACCGCTAAGGTGATTAGGGGGCTACGGGCCATTAGAATGTATTTTGCTATTGTTTTGCAAGACATGGACCTGCAGTAAGCTGATGAGGACACCCCTCATAATGCCAATGGTAAGTAGAACGGTTTTATTTACTTTATTTATGCTGCATGGCTAATGTTGTGTTTAATAATGGGCAAATAATCTATTATCCATATCTGGATAACAGTTATTTTGCCCATTATTGTACTGTAATGTGTTTGGTGAGGGGGAGGTGTATTTATTGAAATTTAGGCCATGTTTTTGATCTTTTCCATACAGGAATGGTACCGCAGGCCAGTGGGAACCCACGGATCCACCCAAGGACCCCCCGACGCCCACAGGTATTACCCGAGGAACCCTGGACGCCCACGGGAACCACCTGAGGACCCACGGACACCTGTGGGGAGGAACCAGGGACACATATGGGGCTGCGGGGATCCGCAGGGACCACCCAAGGGTCCCCAGACACCTCATGGGAACCACCCGAGGGCCCATAGACCCCCATGGGAACCACCTGAGGGCCCCCAGACACCTATGGGAATGGCCCATTGGGGCCTACGGGGACAACCTGGAGGCCCACGGAGCCTAGCGGGGACCACCCAAGGGCCCCCAGAAACCCATTGGTACCCCCGGGGTGCACTGTGGGGCCTGCAGACACCAGTCAAAACCACCTGGGGACCCCCACCGGCCTGTGTTATAAATCCTGTGTGTAAAAAAATAAATAATGGTTTCATGTGGGGGCACAGAGGGTGGGTTGTGTATTAAATATTGTAATGTTTATTGGGGGCCTAGGGGGTGGGTAGTAGGATTATTGTGTGTATTTTATTTTATTGTGGGTAGTGGGGGTGTGTGAAGGGGTAGTACCCCAATGATGGGTGTTTAGGCCTATCGGGTGGGTAGTGGGAGGGGTTAACCCCTTTATTATCTTAGCAGTATTAACCTCTAAGGTAATGAAGGGGTTAAGTCCACCTGCAAGCATGCCGCAAGGCCTAAACACGCACCAAGGGCCAAATACACCCTTCACCCGACCCCCGCTACCCAAAATAAACATGGCACTGGTGTTTAACCCCTTCATTGCCTTAGCGGATATCTGCTAAGGTAATGAAGCTGCTTTAATGTAATTTTTATTAATAATGTGTGGGAGCAGGGGGTCTCCTGAACTGAACCTCTTTCATTTCAGCCTCAGGGACACCCTTCTTCCTGAGATACAGGCCCTGTTATGGGGTGCCGGTATCTCCTATGCATGTAAATGTCCTGTGTCACATGACCGTGGGAATCAAAAGCATAGGAGATACCGGCCCTCCCATAACGGGGCCTGTATCTCAAGAAGC